>NC_143013.1:199882510-200000010 GCF_055824585.1 Amblyomma mixtum
ATTAGTTTGGTAGTATGACGTAGAAAATTTCTGTAGTTGCTACAACTTCTTCGCAAAAAAAAAAAAAAGAGTTGGCAGAAACCCGTAAGACTGCTTACGTGTGAGAAGGCGTAAGCCCACCCGCTAACTTCGTGAACGCAGTCGCCGTACTCTGCGGCATAGTCTAATCCGATTCCACGCAGCTGGCAATTCTACCTCTGCATTGCTCTGCGTAACCGCCGCCGATAGGTCACCGCACGCCTTGTGATCTGGGCGCTAACTTCGTGAAGGCAGTAGCCGCCATACCGCGGCCAATGGCTTCGCTTTAAGAGTATGACGCGACAGCTAATGGGTTACCGCTCATATACGCAGAATCGGTCTCTCTCTACTTAACATTCATAGACCCCTGGGAGAGTTCATGCCACTCCTGGCACAGTTGTACAGCGCTTAAGCGGTTTACCACTGTCCTTGGATGGCAGCTGCTGCTACCGGTGGAATTTGTGCGATCCAGGTTGCTCTTCCCAAGCAACTTTCCATTACCAATCACATATTTGACCGCCACCTACCAGGTTGCATGAGAACACCATCTTTAAGTGTACCATCGGGTGTTTTCACACCGACACACACACATTGAGAGGCTGGTTTTTACGTAATGGGAAAGGTAGTAGGGCTTACACTTCGAAAGGTTGCGAAAAATCGGCTGTGACGACAGAAACTAGTGTTTCGTGTTTCAGACTGGGATGCATGAGAGACATGAGAGAAAAAAGGTTTATTGAACTACTCCGGTGCGGGTAGTCACCTGAAGTTGGTGAGTTGAGTCAGGGCCTTTCTGGATTTTGGAGAGGCGGTACTTAAAGCCTCTAGGCTTCGCGTTCTCGCCGAACATCGTCTCAGGATGAATACATCTTGTGTTTGGGGGTATCTAGGGTATAAGAGAGAAGAATCTGATCTTGCTGTTCCCTACGCCATGCCCGGAGCATCAAAGAGCCGCCGGCTACTAAACGTGTGCTGATTTATTAACAGCGTACTAGCAACGTGAAACCGCCAAGGGAACGCCGCTGCGAGGATCGCTTCTCGCTGAATTGCAGCCGTACCTTAAGCGTTGTATAGTTCTATTTTGTTTCCATCGTCCTCGTGTCACGTCACCTGAAACGGCCTCATATTTTTCTCGTCTGCGGGGCGCCTGACTGAAAAGTAGTGGAACTACTTTTGTCTTAAGGCTCCGAGAACCGCGTACGCCTTTAAGCCACTATTTTATCTGTCTGACTTCTACAGAACACAATACTAGGATGAACAAAGAATGTAGGTGCTGGTGTAGCGCACCTTTCTTACGGCAGCATAAAAAAGCGGGGTCGACTACAGTTTTGCAGGATTACACACGTCCGTCAACGACCTGGAGCTCCCCTACCTTACACCCGTCACACTTTAGCAGGCACTAGTAGGCACTTTAGTAGGCACTTGTACCGTATTTTCTGGTGTACAAGACGCACCCTTGTATAAGACGCACCTGCCATATATGCAGGCTGTCATTGAAAAAGTTGGCATATAAGACGCACCCGTGTATAAGACGCACCCCAATTTACCCAGTTATGCTAGCGAGGCTTAATTAAACATGCTTGTGTGACCATCGTGAAATGCACCGTACCTGTGAGTTCTTAAGCAACGCTAAGTGATCGATAAGGCAACACTCATGCCATACCCGCCCACGTTTTAGCAAAAAAAAAAAAAAAAAACGAAAGAATTCTCCTTATGTCCATAACAACATTTTATTTTCACTTAAAACCTTCGAAGTCTTCATCTTGGGATGCGCTATCAAAAAGTTTGTCCCTTTCTGGAGGCAATGCAGCTGAAACATTCTCTTTGCACAAGGCACGTACTACGTACACAGAGCAAACAAAGTTGCAAAGGGAGACTAAAAAAAATGCCGGCTTGTCTTGACAATGGCGAAAAGCGCGATTGTCGCCATTTTTTGACATTTCACATTACGTTTCCTTGGGGCCTCCGAAACGACCGCGTGTTTATGATCCCGGAAGTCATCATCCCCGCCGTTTCATGATAAAGTTCACCTAAAAAAGTTGCGCATGGCGGTCCTCGTATTATAGCCGTGTTACAACCGCGTTATTGGTAGCGATAATTTTCCGGTGAAAAAAGCTTCAACATGAACCTGAGTAATTTCTAAACTCAAAAAAAAAAAAGCCGAAAAATTCGCATATAAGACGCACCCTTGTATAGGACGCACCAGCAAGCTTTCCCAAAAAAAAGCCGCGTCTTATACACCGGAAAATACGGTATTTAACATTTTTCAATTTTGTTAAACCTGTTCTTTTTTGCATATATTATGTATTCGCCCCTCCTGCTTGGGCCTACTGTAGGCCTGCAGTATGTTCTAAATAAATAAGTAAATAAATAAATTTGGGCGCATTGGTGTCGTCGCCGAGTGGCAAGAGGCACGAGCCACGAAATCAAGAAAATACTTTCAGCCTGAGCGGTACGACTGCCGTTTCCATCTAAAGCAAAATATCGAGGGGGGGTTAGTGTCTGGGAAAAACTCCGTAACTCAGCAAAACTTGAAGATATTGTGGTCAGGAATCGTGCAACGTGGTAAAGGGAACCCACCGAAATGGCGGTGCTCAGCACCAGGCCCACCACGCTGATGGACTGAGGCGAACTTGACAGCGATAGGGCCAGCACAGCGGCTAGGACAGCGCTGAGTCCGGCGAGGCTTCCGGTGACGCGCGTGAAACGCACGCACGCTATCATGGCCCAGGAGTAGCGCATTGCGCCATCTACGTGTTTGTAGAAGCGCCTGCAGACCAGGGACACGGCGCCGTAGCAGCGCACGCTGGCCATGGCGTCTCGGGTCTCAGCCAGGAGTTGCAGCACTCGTGACATGCAGGCGTTCTCCAGGAAGCGAAACACATTGGATGTCCGCACCGCGGCCAGCTGCGTGTGCGCAGCAGCGTCATAGCCGGAATCATACACATAGAGTCAGTGTATATGTTAAAGCAATGGACGAATTTCTGGCTTTTGTTTCAAAGGAATGGCTATAAGAACTGCTGGCGGCCACTTAGCATACCATAGAAGATCCACACAGGCACATACAAGCATGACAAAAGTGCTGTCATTATAAACCGGAGTGGCAGAATTGCCACCACCACCGTGGACGAAGTGACACGTACTGAAATGCATAGGCCAGCATATACTCATATTGCACATCTTGTATCATCTACCCCCGTATGATACATGCGAGGTTTAATACAAACTTCTCGTGAGTTTCCTGCTTGAGGTCACAAAGAGCTAAGTAGACCTAAATTTGCTTACGGCAGCTGACAATCGCACGTAATGTGCTGTTGAAGTTAAATGCCTATGTTTAGAGGAAACATGGAAAAATGAGATTACAGGACGCGCCCCAAACAGCTGACTCCAGAACTCACAGGTGGCGCTGCTGTCTGCTGTTGCGCAGGAAGCATAGATGCTCGAATTAGGGTCAAATGCTTGGTGAACAGTACGAATGAAACATTCGGCTCGGATTTCAAAGCCAGTAAACACAAAGTGCCTTTGGGAGTAAGTATGATAGCACAGCCGTTATACCCTGGAACATGACAAGCCGCACGGTCTCCTCATGGACTAACTGTTCGCCGCGTGCAATCATACAGCGCTAGAGTTAGTCGTATTTTAGCCAGTTCTAGGTTAGGGTGTACCCTGGAACTAGAAGAATGCACTCCGTAGTTTTCTGTGAGCTTGAGCAGGTAAATTAGTAATGCAGTCGCTTAAAGCTATAGCTCTGGAACTTGTTCAATTGTTAGAGCCCTCGGCTGGTGAGCCGGAGAAACTGAGCTCAAACTCAGCCGCCGCGGCTGCCTTTCTGTGAGGCCAAAATGAAAAAAGGCACCGATTTGTTGCCCACTGTTACTGCTTATGAAAGAACCCCAGGTAGTCTAAATTAATACGTAGCCCTCCACAGCAGCACGCCTCAAAGCACGCGCGTCCCTTGAGGAGGTTAAAGCTCACAATATTTTTCACGAGAAAAAGCACACATCCTCTTTCTACCATTTTTATCTTCATTTGTTCCTCATACAGTGCCTAACAGGTGTCCAAGGCTAAAGGTGAAGAGCCTGACGAGGCAAAAACATCAAAATTATTTCCTAAACCCATCTTAACTTTTGTAAAAAAATTATTGTCACGGCCACCTGTAGCCGCTTTCTACTCACCACAGCAATGATGTAAACTCCGGTCGCCAGGAGGCCCAGGAGGCCCAGTGGGATCTTGAGTTCCGACCACCGCTAGCCTGGCGACCACTACGGTGAGGGTCTGCAGCACTTCTTTAGCGGTCATGTAGAGCTGGCAGTCCACAAGGTCCAGGTCGGCAGAGAACCTGTTCAGCACCCTACCACGGGGCGTCGCCTCGAAGAACGACACAGGGCACAGAAGCACGCCCCGGAGCATGTCTTCGTGCAGACGTGCCGAGAGTCTCCGGCACGATAGAGCCAGAAGAAAACCGCCCAGCGAGGAGAACAACACTGCGCATTGAGCCGTCAAAAAAAAACGGGTAAGGACAGCAGAAGCCCAGAATGAAAAGGGGTGGTTAGTTCGCAAGGACGCGTCCCTGCCGACTGTGGAGTGACCCGCCCTTAGCAGTGTTCACACTGGCAAGCGCTGCCGATGCGAGCCGCTATCTATAAGCGTCTCGCTTGCAACGAGAACTACTGGGGCTGAACTTGAAAGCAACCGGAAGTCGGTTGTGAAAAATGTGCCGCAACCCTCTTTAACAAACAATTTAAGTTCAGTGGCTTTGCGACCCCAGGCCGGTAAATCGTGCACCAATTACTGCACCAGAGCTGCATTTTATCCAAAGCGGCAACTTGTTACATAGATTACGATATCCGCACGACCACCCTGACTCGCAACTTGGAATGCGCCATGAGTTTAGAGCTGGCCCTAGTCTCTCAGTGATCTGACACCTGCCGCACTCTTTTTCGCAATGGTTTCGCAAAATACAATGGAACGAATGTTGAAAGGGCGGGGGACTTCCGCCTTGTGGAACTCTACATGGTGGAAGTCTCCCGCCGTTTCCACATTTTCAGTGTATTTTGTTTAATCGTTTACGTCGGCAACACGTGAGTGCATGTCAGTTTCTGTGCCTCTGCCACTATCTGTTTCCGTACACTTTACTCGCTGCCCCTGTGTTGCGACTCAGGTCACCGTCCATTCTTCCCTCCGGCTCTTTTTTTTCTTTCCCCTTTTCTCCGTCTTTCTTTACTCCCCGTGACTACAGACGAGGGTGGCGGGCGACGCCACTTATTCTCCCTCCCTCTTTTCCCGTTTTTTTTTTATTTGCTGTGCTTTTTTTTAGCCGTTCTTCCCCGCACCGTTTGCTTGTGGTTTTCCTTCATGTGTCGGACACCTGTACAGATGCCAACCCCTTAAGAAGAGAGGCAAGAGCCGTGCAACTTCAGTCCTGAGAATGGACAGATGGACAGGCTCTGTCCGAAACGTCGACTCGCAATAAATGTTTTCCTAAATGAAGTGTTTCGGAATTTCGCATTCTACCTCTAGCAAGCAAGAACGTTTAGCTTTTTGTGCTATATATACGTACCGTACATGTAGGCCAATGTTTGGAACGATTTATTTACGTTTCGACCGTAGAAAGGCTTTCGTCAAAAGTCTCAGACAGCGGTACATGACGCCATCAGGAGGTCCATTCTGGTTGTGTTGTCTAACATTCCGACGAAGGCACGGTCTCACACGGTCGGAACGTAAATAAATAGTTTCAAATTTGGTCTACGTTTGCATATATAGTCTAAATTTCTAACGCGCAATATAAACGCCGGTACATTACGCCATCAGGACGTCCATTTTGACATTCTCGTCGTCCCTAAAGCTTGGAAATCGGTGTTTTCGCTTCCCGCTGATCTTTATGCATTCTCTAACAAGCCACGTAAGCAGAACTCGAGTTCATTGGCTCGAATGGCACCACCCCTATATGTTGACAGCGAAGTGTTTTCTTCCTTGTAACAGCACAAGAGACGCCATTTTTGTGTTCCCCTTGCGCACAGTTTCTAACATAGCACTAGCTTAACGGAAAGTTTAGGAAGTTTGTTGTCTCATTTCAACTGAAATGCCTTTCAGTGACCCGCACTGACTTGCAGCTGTGATGCCTTGCCATTTCTCTGATGGCGTATGCGCTGTATGCCACTAGCATCTAATGGACGACGGACAACAACATTCGCAAACACTTTCCAGTGACAGGCTTACAGTCGCACAGGGCAAGTATGGCGAGTAGGGTGATCCAGAAGAAATCGACGCCACTCTCGCCTGCGGCTCTACCGACGCTGGTTTCCAGCCACATCTTGATGCAGAACAAGAGGACGGCCACGGTCACAGCGCGCGCCACGATGCTTAGCAGAGCCAGCGGGAGGCAGCTACCACACATGGTCACCAGTGAGCGGAGAAGACACAGGGTTCCCTGCGAATCGTGGCATGAGACTTCTTCTGAATCCTCACCCGACAACACAGTGATAGTCAGTAAGAATTCTACTCAAGGGAGTGTAAATTTTTCTTTGTTTTTTATGTCACTCCGCGTCGTGACCTCGTCAATATCGGTGTAGAAGCCGGGATGGACGTTCATATTCTTTTTCCTGTATGGCGTGCCAGCGGCACGAAAGGCACGAAAGGTTCATGAAATCTGTCATGTACTCGGCGCTCTCAACCAAGCTACGAAGTCCCTACAACTAATTCCTCGTCAATACGAGAGTGAGCCATCCCATAGGTGCTTGTTCGTTCACCTGTTCGATGCTGAGGTATTAGTAAGCATCCGATCTTTCTTCACTACATGATTTCAAATAAATCATCTGAATATTTTACTATCGCTGGTGTCTTTTCCACTCCCATAGGAGTCACCGATGCACGCCAGTCTCTTGCCATCGGAGGTTACCTGCGCCTCACTGCAATCATGAAGAGGGCTTTTTATCTTGTTGGTTACAAAACTTTATCTTGTTGGTGAACGTGTTGGTTACAAAAGTATGGACATCCAAACTACAAAAAATACTCTTGAAGTTGGCCATGTAAGTTCACAAGTACAAATTTTTTATTGTGTAGCACATAAGAGAGACTTGTACCTACTAAATCTGCATCTCGTGTTTCTTCATTTGTAAGCTTCCCCAGTGTGCTTTCGCCATCGTCGAAGAGGGCATAACCCCTGCAAAAGGGAATAATCATTCTTTCGTGATACACAGCAAGAATAATAGTGCGGTCATTCGGAATACGAACTATTCGGAAGTGCTATCAGAGAGAGAGTTCAGGGCTAGGTCCCATTCAGTTATCTAAAACATATACTTCTGTTTGAAACTGCCGAAACAAGGATGCGTTCATTCAGATGAAAAATGCCGCATCAGTGAAGGGGGAAGAGGTGGATGGCATAACGTCGCACTGGTAGTAGTGTGAAGCTGTATGTCGTGCCCGCTGGCAGGAGAAGGCAAATCGGCTGGAGTACATTGTGTACAGACAATATGGTGTATTCGCAATCTAAACTTCTCCTTCGCCGGCTCAGCAACCAAGCGCCCTAAACACTTAGTCACCGCGGCGACTAAAAAAAGGTCGTAGCAGAACCACGCTATGCTACAATCTTTTTTTTTTACCCTTCGTGTTGGCTCAGCGGTTAGCGCGCTGGGTTGTTCAGCCGCAGTACCCGGATGCAAACCCGGCCGCGGCGTCCGCGTTTCGTTGGAGGCGAAACTCAAAAGGCGTCCGCGTGTTGTGCTTCGTCGGTGTACGTTAAAGATCCCCAGATGGTCAAATTAACTCCGCAGCCCTACAGTACGATACCCCTTGGAGGTCCTTCTGTCGCTTCCACCTTCCTCCCTTTCCTTACGGCAAGGTTGAGGTTTACAAGGGTAGACGTGCAGGCTAGTTGGTGAACCATGATTCCTTAAAACAGCGCAAAAGACAAGGACACAGATAGAAAAGACACACACAGCGCTGCGGTTGAAATGTCACCCGAAAATCAATTTACTTTCCTAGAAAAACTATTAAAAACAACTAATTTCGGATTCTTAAGCCGTGGCGTGTCGATAGAGTCGTCAAGCGCTGCGTTCTCAGTGGGAAGACGTTCTCTGCTGAGAAGTTTGCGGCCTAAGAAATGGAAATTGCATATTATATATAGCCGCTACGTGTTCACTTCACCATCGCTCATGAATTGAATACGCAAACCTTGTTATACCTAGTGTATTATTGCCTGAGATAAGATAATGTGACCAGCTTGTTCATTAGAAGTGCAGCATGAGGACCTAAGGTACTACTTATCATGCATATCAAAAGTTTAACAGTCAACGAAGTCAAGTAACATAGTGGAGTGTTTTTACCTTCTTTTTAATTCGTGGTGTTTGGTTTTTAATTCGGTGGGCTCGGTAGCTGTGCCATGTCGCAACCTCCTCATCCAGTGATTTTCGCTACGCAGGTTAGTTCGTCATACTGCCTTTTTTCTAAAAAATGTAGTGACTGTTGCCTGGTACAGCTTCCGAGCCTGCAGTGTTGCATTTCTATTGCTGGTGAATGCTTTTCTGTTGTAAAATTTCTTCTTCTTTTGTCCGGAGATATTGAGACAAACCCTGGTCCGGACAAACTTGATAGTGTTCTTGCTGAACTCAAGAAGTTGTCTGCCGGTCAAGGCCAAATAATCGCGGATGTACAGGACCTTAAAGGTCAGATGCGTTCTGTCCACCAAACCATTTCCGATCTGAGCAAGCGCCTAGCAGACCTTGCAAGTCTCTTTCAGGACATCGCTACCCTAAAATCTGATCTAGAATCCGTCAATTCTGTTGCCGCTGAGACGGCTGCTCTTGTTACTAACCTTGAGGCCCGAATAGACGACACAGAAAACAGATCACGCAGCAATAACCTGATATTCTATGGCCTTCCAAACTCCAATCCCCGCGAATCATTCATCGAATCTGAAGAAATAATAATTAAGCATTGTGAAGATACGTTAAAGTTAACTTTAGAGCCCAGTGAAATAGAGCGTGCTCATCGCTTGGGACGCCATAACCAGGACCGCCAACGGCCAATTATAGCAAAATTTGTCTCCTTCAAAACCAAAGAAACTATTCTTTCCAAAGGTCCTATGCTGAAAGACACGAACTATAGCATTGGAGAAGATTTTACCCGCTCCGTTCAAAAGGCCCGCAAACATATTGTCGCATTTGCAAGAGCAGAAACCGGACCGTTTTCTTTGCGGTACAAGACCCTATTTCTCGGCAAAAAACGCTACACTTTTGATGCTGCCACCGAAACGGTGAAAGAAATAGCATAGCGCTTACCGCACCGTAATCACTTATCTAATCCTCGCCACACCACCTCCCCTCGACAGAATATTTCTTTTTCGGTTATCTATACTAATATACGCAGTTTACTTTCAAAGTGCGATAGTGTATCCAGTCTTGTATCTTCAACAGGCTCTAACCTGCTCGTGCTGACAGAGACTTGGCTGACCGATAATGTGGGCGACACTAAAGTTCTGTGCAACTTACCAAATTTTAACCTTTTCCGTGCCGATCGCAAAGGCCCCGAGGAGGAGGCGTCCTTATCGCTACCAGCAATCAACTACAGTGTTCCCACATTAACATCCAATCTGACCTCGAAATATTATGGCTGCTTTGTGGCGCCACACCCGTGTCTATACTAATTGGTGTTTGCTATAGGCCTCACCACAATAACCACGAATTCCCTCGAAAGCTGCACAACATTCTGAACCAACTTACAACAAAACACCCTAATGCACACGTGCTCCTTTTTGGAGATTTTAACTATCCTGACATAGATTGGAATAGCCCTTATCAGCCTATTTTTAGACAGCATGAATCACAGGAGTTTGTGGATGTGTGCTTAAATTTTAATCTTACTCAATTAGTAACCCAGCCTACACGCATCGCCGGAGACACCGCTAACATTCTTGACCTTATACTATCTAACCACCCCGAATGCCTCAACTCCATTACTTATCTCCGGGAAATTAGTGATCACAAAGTCATCCATGCGTCTTTTACCTTCACTCCAACAATAAAAGAAACTTCCAAAAAAACAATCACCCTTTATAACAAAGGTTACTATGAGGCTATAAACAGGGCGTTGGAAGCTTAGTTCCCATCTTTTCAGCGCTCTTTCCAGGAACAAACCATCGAAAATTTGTCGATGTTTGTTCATCAAAATGAACGAACTTACTAACAAATATGTTCCCGAATGCAGCTTCCGCGCAACCAAACAGAAACCATGGTTTACAAAGGCTCTAGGAAGATTAGAAAACAAAAAGAAACGCTTTTTCTGCAGCGCCAAACAGACTGGAAATTACTGCGCATGGGACAAATATTACGCTACCGAAAAGACATACCTGGCCATAGTAAAAAACGCTAAACGCTCATTTTGTCATACTGACCTACCGAACATGCTTAAAGATAACCCGACTAAATTCTGGCAGCTTTTAAATCCGCAATTTATACGCACTATTACCTTAACTGATGATTCCGGGCTTGCTGTTTCCGATGTCGAGTGTGCTAACATATTTAATTCTGCTTTCGCATCTGTATTCACTCATGCACAGGAACCGCCCCCCCCCCCCCCTCATGACAGCAAATCACCAAAGAAGTTTAATGCCAGCCGTTACTTTCTCTAAGGCCGGCATATCATGTCTCATAGATAAACTAAAACTGTCATCATCTGCCGGCTTTGACGAAATCAACACCAAGGTACTAAAAAAAGTTAACCATACTTATGCCGAATTTTTATGCCTGCTGTTCTCACAGTCTCTTTCTACAGGTGTCATACCCCATGACTGGAAAGTGGGGAAGGTCGTTCCGGTCCACAAGTCTGGTAACAAAGATTCACCACTTAATTACCGACCCATATCACTCACCAGCATACCATATAAACTCATGGAACACGTCATTTATTCTTCAACGATGCACTTTCTGGATTCAAATAATTTTTTTCACTCATCGCAGCACGGATTTCGCAAAGGATACTCATGTGAAAGTCAACTAGCACTTTTCGTGCATGACTTGCATGCCAACCTTGATGCTAACCTCCAAACTGACGCAATTTTTCTCGACTTCGCTAAAGCATTTGACAAGGTACCTCATAACCACTTATTTCTGAAACTCGCTCGCCTAAACTTGCATCCCGACATATTAGCATGGATAAAAGAATTCTTAACTCACCGCTTCCAATCAGTCGTTGTCAATAACCAAATGTCTAACCTCCTACCAGTCTCCTCAGGCGTGCCCCAAGGATCCGTCCTTGGGCCACTCTTGTTTCTAATTTATATTAACGACCTACCTGAGAAATTAGATTGCCATATTCGGATGTTTGCTGATGATTGTGCTATTTACAGAACAGTCACTAACACGTTCGACCAACAATCCCTTCAAAATAATTTAACTCATGTGCAAGACTGGTGCAATGAATGACTAATGCCACTTAACACAACTAAATGCAAATATATGTCGTTCCATCGTCGCCGTTACCCTCTTCTGTTCCAATACAGCATATCTAACGTTCCTCTCGATCTTGTCCAATCATACAAATACCTTGGTGTTCATATTTGTCATGATCTTACATGGAATACGCGTATTTCAAACATCATATCATCCGCCAACAGAACACTAGGATTCTTAAAGCGTCACCTACGCTCTGCACCTCAGCATGTCAAGCTCCTCGCATACAAATCATTAGTCAGATCAAAATTAGAATACGCATCTCCCATCTGGTCTCCAAAGCAAGCATATCTCTGTAATTCAATTGAAGCAGTTCAGAACTGAGCAACTAGATTGATTCATTCATCGTATTCTTTTGACATCAGCATATCATCCCTGAAATCACAGTCCAGCCTACCTACCCTTGCTCATCGCCGCTACATTGCTGGTTTATGTTTGTTTCACAGGTTTCTTTACTCTGAGCTACGACAGGAGCCCTACATCTGCGCACCACCACCACGCATCTCCCTCCGCACCGGCCATCAGCAGCAAGTGTCACGACCTCGCGCCCGCACCACTACATTTTCTTCATCATTCTTCCCCCGGACTGCGAACGACTGGAACGGCCTTCCCCGAGAACTTGCTGCGATCACATGCCAATCATTGTTCATCGAAAAAATCTCGCGGCGTGCACTTGCTCAGTGAAAATCTTATATTTGTATAACTTTCAACTTATCTATTACTCATTCTGTTTTTCATTTCTGTGTGCCCCACCCCTTATGTAATACCCTCTAACGAGGGTATTTAAGGTATTAAAGTGATGTGATGTGATGTGATGTTTGGTTTAAGGGCGTTTAGCGTCCCAAAGCAACTCAGGCTATGAGGGACGCCGTAGTGAAGGGCTCAGGAAATTTCGACCACCTGGGGTTCTTTAACGTGCACTGACATCGCATAGTACACGGGCCTCTAGAATTTCCCTCCATAGAAATTCGACCGCCGCGGCCGGGATCGAACCCGCGTCATTCAGGCCAGCAACCGAGCTCCGTAACCACTAAGCCACCGCGGCGGGGCATTCGTGGCGTTGATAAATTGGAAATATTACTGTAAATATTTTGTCGCTGAAAGATAATTAATTAGAAATAGAAGAGACAGCCACAAGCTGCCAGTAGGATGCAAACCTATGACCTTTGATCTGAACCGGACCCATGAGCAGTTGATTCGAAGGTCATGGGTTCGGAACCCACCGGTGACATATGTGATTGTTTTTCCTTCGCCTTTCTAATCAGTTATCTTTAAGCGATAAACTAATTGCACAATCATTTATCTTTGATCAACAGAACATATTAACAAACACTCCCCTATGCTACTTGGTTTCAGTGACTGTTGGCTTCCTTGATATGTATGTCATTACGAAAGGCTCATTTCCCTTCCCTTGTCTGTTCAAGGTACTTATGAAATATCGAATGGCTGAATGACACAAAATGCGATTAGCGTTGTGACCGAGAGCTGATGTTTCGCTCAGGGATATACCGGAGGAAAACATTTGTTGCTGTAGAGAGGTGACTAAGCAGGCAGATTATCAACTATTGGCGCTAAAAATAACTTCCGTAACTGCACGTACAAACACAAACAATTAGCGCCAGCAAAACGAGTTCCGAATACCAAAGTATCGCTTGTTGTTCATCTGCATGCTTGGGCGCCAATTTCTATTGAATTTACCGGTATAAGCAAGGAAACAGCGATAATTACATTGGACCATGGTGCTCCGTGGACGATATATGTGGCCTCTTTCCAGACAGCAGTGCTTTGGGCGACCCGGTATCTGTGATCAGCTCGGGCAGAGACTCGAACGGCACAACGCTTTGATCAGTCACAAGAAGCAATCTGTCGGCATGCCTCAAGAAGATGTCCTGGTTGCACACCACTAATCTGGTCTGTTGATTGAATAAAACAAAAATAAAACAACTTCAATGTCATTGTAGAAGCGTAGCTTGTTGAGCCAGTTGCTGCATGGTACCGTGGAGAGAAACCAGCAGAATAGGACGCGTACACAAGAGAATTCCTCACACAGGAAGTCACACGGGCGCGTCGTCCGGGTGAATTTCTTCTCTTGTGCTGTTCTGGTGGTTTCTCTCCCCAGTGCCTTCAATGTCATATTTCAGAAAACGATAAGAAGGTGGTCTTCACGATAGATTCTGTCATACCAAAAGCATTGAAGCCGGTGCCGCAGACACTTATCGTACTTGACCATTTCCGAGTGGTATATTTCGCTGGCCGTTGTTAGTACTGCTGCAGCGAAATATTTCGAGACGTTACCACTTCAGAGTGGCCCTTTCGGTATTACTGACTCGTCTGTTATAGTTACCGCAGCTATGTGCCTTGTGGAACGTGATGCCAGGAAAAAGTAATTTGTAAATTTCAAAGGGAGCCCTTTAGGAAGTTGAAAAAGTACTCCCTGACTCATCAGCTTTCTTCGGGCCAGAGATGTTGTAGTGATTTGTTGCGCCGCTTACCTCGCCTCATGGAAGTGCTCACTCTAAAAAGCACTTAAGTTGAGCCCACCATCCGAGCCTATTTACATATCTTGGCCACCATAGCTGGCGGCTGCACTGCCAACAGCGGGGGTCACAGCTCTGCGCATGTGACACGCATCAAAACCCTCCCTTCCACCCGGCGCTATGATGCGGTACTGTAGCAAGCGCCCCTGTTCGCTGCCGGCTCTTTTACGCTCCTCCATTTCTTCAATGTCACCATTTTACTTGTGGTTATAAAGCCTCTTTATTTACATTAATCTTAATAAAGATTCACGCTGCCAACCTTCTGAATAGGTGCTTCAAGGTGCCTATTACTATTTAAGTAAGCTCCAGTACGCACAATGCTGATAAAAGGCCACACGCTCTACAACGCAGAATTTTACCTATGCTGCCTAAATCAGACAACGGCATAGCGTATATTCTAGGCAGCGAGCACCCCCTCCTGGTTTTTTTATCAATCATAGAGCTTCTCTAGCTGGTCGCGGTCAAACAACGCGATCTGTTGGGCTTACTTAAGCAAAAATCAGTTATGAACGTCACTCCCATGCCGTCTACTTTTAGCAGCAAAAGCTGTAATAGGTTTTTAGAAGCCAGTTAGTCCAAGGCATTTACTGGGTACAACGGCAGCCTTGTAACACGTTACGCGCAAAGCGTTCACCCTCTGCCGTCGACAAGGGAGACTAAAAGCAATTAACGAGGGCCGCCGGTTGCTACAGCTCCGGCCGAGAGGAGTGTGCCGTCAAGGAGGGAAGCGGAAAGCCGGTTCAGCTAGCTTTAGCCACGGCTGGCATAGCAAGGAAGATGGTGAGAAAAGCAGAGGCGAGCAACCGCGCAGGGAACGTTGTAGTGAAACAAACGCTGCAGCAGTTTGCCAAGGGCGTAGCGGCTCGTCCGTCGCTGAGGCAGGGTACAGGTAGATGCTAGCGTGCAGGTTGAACGAGGTGAATAGAAGGACCGCTAGACACGGCTGTGTAGAGTATCAAGTAACATTAACCGCAGCAGCCGCATGAGGCTTGAGATCATTGCAAGGAGGCAGCTATGGATGAATGCTGCGTTCACGAGGTGGGAAGAAGGGAAGACCACGGCGGATGTTCGTGAAAAGTCTGCGCCGTGGGATGCTCTCAGATTCGCCATGCAGCCGGAAGTGGCTATTCACCATTCCGACGGGAAAGTCAAAAGCGTGAGCTTAACGTGCAAGACAGGGCAGCTAGCGGGGTCGTGATGACACCGGCTGTGCCGTGACGGGTGGTGAAGTTGGAGATACTAATAAACAGCCAGTTTTCACTGACTAATGCGCTGAATAGGTGTGCTGAGCGCTAATTATTTTATGGCATGAGCTGTCATACGAAGCCAGCCTTGAGCCATCGGGTGGATGAAGCCCGTCCAAGCTGACCGATCTAAAAGTCCGGGAAAGAAAGATAACGAACGTAACAGCCGCGATGGAAGAAGGCAGAAATGGAGCAGGGGGGGGGGGGAATGGCTGTGGTTTAGCTCTGGTTAAACCTGGAGGACTGCGAAACAACATCTGCGCGTAGCCATATATTGCTGCGCAAGCTACATTGCCCACAGTCTCACCGTTTCGCGTGCTCTTGCACGACCACACTGCGCATGCGCGAGGAGCAAGTGACGTCACTACGCACAGCTGGCGTGCCTCGCCGCGCGCTCGCCTTGCTTTCAATAAAATGATCGGAGTGCAAAACGTTGACCACGCCAATGACCGCCGACGGCCTATGGCTTCAGCGCCGCGTTTCTGGCACAACCTTGTGAATGCCTGCAGCTCACATCTCTCTCTCTCATCACCCCACCTACCTATAAGCACGATTCAGGCGTCCACTGACCCAGGGCCCCAATATGCGCACTTCCTTTCCTTAAAATGATCGGAGTGTAAAACGTGGTCGACGCCAATGAACACAACGAATGCCGTCGGCCTATCGCTTCAGCGCCGCGTTTGTGGCACAACGTCGTCAATGCCAACGCGTGCTTAAAGCAGCAACCAGCAGCAACCATGCTTAAAGCATGGTTGAGGTGTCCACTGTTCCGAGAGATCAGTTATGCGCCTTCCCCCTGGTTCAAGTGTGCACCGAGATGTGGGCACCTCGCCCTTACATCATGCTACGTATATCCTGGCATAACAGAGCTAAGCCACTGCCAATTTTATGTACCCTACAAAGCACGCAGACGGCGATGCACAATCGCTACTGCGCATTAGAGAGGGAGAGAGAGAGGGAGACTGTCGTCGAGGCGATGGAGAGCGCGCGGAGGTGGCTCTGGCGGCGGCCTCGGCGCGCCAGCTGTGCGCCGTGTGACGTCACCTGATCCTCGTGCATGCTTAGCTTGGCCTTTCCAGAGCTCAGCGAAATGGCTCGGCGACTAGCGTAGTGTAGCTTTCGCAACAAAATATCGAGGGAAGCTGGTACTGACAGAGAGACCTAAAGCACAGATAAACGTAGTGATGCCACCTACCGCTTCAGATTGGAGCCGCGAATGTCACCGGCGACGTGCAGTGATCGTGGTCTAACCGGTTCTGTGTCCCCCCCTCCCCACTCCAGCCCCGAGCTTCTGCAGCTCGGAAGAGGAACGCTCGGTGTCAGGTTGCCTCGAAGATTCCCTCCGCGGCTGGCCGGGGAAAAACATAACAAAGCAGAAAAACCAGCGCGCGTGGATGACGCAGCACTTTTATTAGTCCACTGAAGAGAAAGATGAAAAAAATTGGCGGGGGCCTAGCTTTGGTTAAGCCTGGTAGGTTGTGAAAGCAAAAGCACCGCGCCTCCAACTGAAGGAACGCAATGTGCCGCGTCTACAGGTCACACGTGGCTACCGGCCGCCGCGGCGCGACGACTGAAAGCGTCTAGGAACGCAGTGAGCCGCGTCTACAGGTCACCCGTAGCTACGGGCCGCCGCTGCGCGACGACTCAAAGCGTCTTCGGTAATTTTTTTATATTTTGTTTTTGATATTGTTGCGACTGAGAGAAAGAAAACATAATCTACGCTGGTTTGACGTCACAGCGGCAGTAGCGCCACAGGTGCGCAGCGCGGCAAAAAGACACCGTAACTGCAGCCGGGCTCTCTGAAGGAGCGAGTTGGTCGCCCATAATCACAGCGTCACAGCGGCAGTAGCGCCACAGGTCCGCGGCGCGACGTAACTGCAGCCGGGCTATCTGAAGGAGCGAGTTGGTCGCCCATATTCACTCCGCTAAAGGTCAAACGTAACTGCGGCCGGGTCACGCGAAGGCTTAAAAGTGCGGGTAGTATTGCTTTCGCAATAAAACTGACCCTGAACAGCGCTGCTTTTCCAGGCATAACGCCAATACAAAAACGGGAAGAACGCTCGTCGCGCTCGTGCTCGCGAGGCTCGCCATCGATAAAACCCAATTGCAGTCGCCGCTGTACAAGATCGAATCCTATCGGCGGCGTAGCCGGACAGAGCAAGGGCGTACGCGAAGACCTCGCAGCAGCGAGAGTGGCCCCGGAAACAGCGCATTCAGGGCGAATCTTCAGCTTCCGGAACTGCCCTCTGAGTCGAAGAGTCGGGTTAGTGGCAGGGAGATGAGAAATGTGCAGCCGTTTTTCGCTAGCTTCTTCCCTCCTTCGAGACAGCGGTGCCGTGCCGCAATCTTAGAGGCTACCACTGCCCTCTCCCGCTGCGCTGCTGGACGCTTGTTGTCGCTGCATTTGAACCGGCCTCGACTCGCTAAAGTCGAGTTCATGTAAACACGCAGTCATCGAGCTGGGCTCACATTGCTCAACTCGAACCCCTGACTCGACCCACCTCTGTCGGGTTCATGTAAACGACGCTTGGGACGAGGTTCGTGCTATTAGGGCCGCGCTGGAGCGAGCGCATAGCAAGTGTCAGCGCGCCGCAGCTTCCGCAGGCACCGCTGGCACACGACGATTGTTTAACTTGGCCGTTGGCCAGTTTAGACAATTTTTATTTGTTTTTTTTTTATCTTCGGACGGAATAAAATAAAGTAAAGATGCGCTCCGTAAACCGCGGAGATTCTGGAGATTTAAATAGCCACTGCAAAATAGTCTTGGATGATGGAAGGACGCAAGTTAACAATCATCTTTTGGCATCAGTGCATCATAACAAGACTCGCATCCGTTTTCCAACCAGTGTCGAATAAGGTGCCTAAGTCATACGATTAAGTTGTAACAGATATGTCTTTTAGGACCGCGGAGTTATTTCTTTATCATGCGACGAAGTGTACTGCACGAAAAAATGAGCCACCCTTTCTACACGAAATTCTACACGCACAACCAGCTAATGCTTTTGGAGGCAAAGGAAATGCGCATCATGGGACTGTTAATTTCCTGCCACGACAGGCTTCCGGCTCTTTTCATTGACTGAAAAGAAATGCGCAACGAATGAGAGCTACAGTATGATACAACTTAAAAACACAGTTGTCAATAGCAAGTCATTACACAGTATGCGTCATTACTCCTCTAAACAGTCAGAGCAGTGAAAGTAATCAGCATCTTAAGGTTTCAATCTCTTAACGGTGTGAGATGTTTCCAAATTTTTTGGCCTCATTTTTCGTTTTGCGGCGAGTTTGTTGTTTAGATAAGATGAAAAGCTTTAACAGCAGACTATTTTCCCGTCATGGTGGAACGATTTTTGGCGGTCATTAATGTGGGCACCGCTTCACTACCGATTTAATCGGCACTGCTATCAGTTCCCTTATTTCTTCAGAAGATATTGTGATGGGCGTAGCTCAGGATACCTTCTGCTTCAGAAATCCATCTGGACCGATGACCCGTGCAAATACCTTAGCGGCTACGTGCACGTCCAACGCGCTCAGCGTGTCGTCAATGAGGTACACGTCGCTGTCGCTGTAGGCGGCCCGTGCGAGGGAGATCCTCTGCTTCTGGCCTCCGCTAAGTGTTTCTCCCTGGACACAAGTTCAGAGCCGAAAATAATTAAACAGTTTTCCTTTTGCAACATTTCTGAAAAAAAAAATACAAAGCTCGGCGCCAAATGTAACTTCACATCTCTAGCATCTCCACTGCCTTTGAAAACACCGTGTATGGCATGAAAGCCGTCTGGATCAGAGAACAAACGCTGGTTAATGTCATCTTATGTGGGATTAAGAGGAACAACCAGTAATGGGCTGATCAAGTAATGCGTGGAGCAGATAATCGATAGTCTCTAAGAGTTGCAGAGTGCTTTCGAAGAGAACGCAAGCTTAGCAGGGGTCTGCAATAGTGAGGTGCGTGGATGACATTGGAAAAGTTTTTGATACAGAGTTGCCAAGCTTTACCAGGGCAGTGTTAATTGAACAAAGCCAAAAGTTGGGCAAGTTGAGTAACGTTCCTGATACGGACTGTGCCCACCCGACGCTCAGAAAAAAATATATATACATATATCTCCTGTCTGCGTCGTTCCTTTTCCGTCCCTCGGGTTTCTTTTACTCCATTTTTCCATCTACAGTGTTAATTGGACCGGTATGAGAGAGGCCTTTGTCCTACAGTGGGCATAATTAGTCTGATGATGAATGCACGTCTGCGTTAAAGCCCTTCTTCACTATGCAACGCTCTCTGTGCTCTTAGAGTAGTGAAATAAGCAAACAAACTGCACGCACCTTTTCTCCCACCTCTGTGAGGTCGCCCGCCGGCAGCTGCTCCATGTCTTTGACCAAGTCGCAGGCTTCCAGAACCTTATGGTACTGCAAAGGCCTCATCGGCTTGCCGAAGAGCACATTGTCCCGTATGGACATGCTGAGTATGCTCGCTGTCTGAGCCACGTAGGCCACTGTGCCCTGCGTGCAGCGAGTCATCGAGACGACCGGCAGTGCCTTTGACCAAACCGCCATTTGTAACGTATAGACGTTTTTCAACCGCTCTCTCTCTCTCTCTCTCTCATATGTCTATTGATTGACTGTCTAACTCATTAAACACTACACCAGGTGGCTTGCCATTCCAGTTCAGGGAAATGGCACCAGAAAAAAGAATATTTCATGGCAAGAAAAATATAACCTGCCGTCAACCATTGATCATTTGTTAATCTTACTGGTGGCCTCTCACGTGATTTGCGCCGAAAGCGGTAATCTCTGTGTTTGCACCGCCATCATAGGCTGAATCATAGCCACGCTTTTGGTGCTGAACCAATTTGGTTATTAAAATGAGCACCGCTTACAGCGATCTGAAGTGAACTATGATCTACTGACTCTTCAGCTTGGTCTGTTTACAGCTGTGGTACCCTTGCTCTGTGCACTGCGCTCTTTATAGCATTGTAGTTCATTCGCTTATGGCTCCGGGTAAATACCATATAAAGTGCACGGAGTGCTGTTTTTTGCAGATAGCATTGCAGAAATACGTAGGTAGCTTCAAAACTCAAAAAAAAATTATGGCGGTTGCAATAGAGGCCTCTATTACCCATTAAAACTGAATTCATTTGCTTCATGTCTTGCGGCTCGCGCTAATTTCGTCGTCATGAAGTGGGGCAAATGGCCATAACAAGACACCGTCAAATGACTTGAAACGCCGCTCAGGAAAACATCCTGAACACACTGCATGGCACGGTGCGGCTCCCTGCGCGCTTGAGCAGCAGCAGCAAGAGATGATAAGACCGCCAGCGTCTACATGGGTACATCAGTTGCGTTGCGTAGGGCCATGAATGTAACCGAGACAAAGCGTCAGGCTTCAAACGCCGCATGTTTGCGGAATGCAAGAGCCACAAACGTGCTCTGGGTCGAATTTTGGACGAATTATCGGAAACGCCGACCGCAAATGTGCTGCGCGACTAGATGCCCAGTACCCCGCCAATACATGTTTTGTTTTACTTTGATGTTAACTTCGCTTAATGTTCTTGTTGCTTTTTGTGTGAAAATGAATACGTTGTTTTGAAACTGTTTCTCCTGCGATAATGTCTTCGAGGCGACGCAGGTATTCTGTAAATCAATAAATAAATACACCTGCGACAATTACAAGGAATCGTTGTAACCCTGTCAAAACCTGCGTGGCTGCCAAATCGCAAAAGCACGACGTAGTGCACCAAGCCCTCAGCTGACGGCCATATTTTTTTATTTCTGTAAGTAATGATTACTGTCTGGCACTGATACAATGCGTTTGATAACTAAGCAAGTGTGAACTATGATAACTGAGCAAGTACAAATCTGATACAGTTTAAGCGTGTAGAAGCAAGCGAATAATAAGAAATATTTACATAAAAAAAAACACCGTTTTGATCACTCTCGTCTTACACTAAGGCCTAAGCAAAAACTTCAACCACGGAAGGGAAGGGTGCCACAGCAGACTGACTATATCATAGAGTAACATAAAGGAACGTGTTTTGTTACACACAGGAGTAACATAGCCATACAGTAACATACTTCTATGTTTCTCTATGCTATAGCTTCGACAGATTGACTGCCCTTCATTCGTTCTTATTTGTGCCGAGAGAAAATACCCTTGCCACACAGGCATCAGCTCTCTGCCGCCAATATATACTTACGCCAACGCTCACTGTTCCTTGGAGGCAGGGCAACTCGCCCAGTACGGCCTCCAGCAGCGCCGACTTTCCGCTTCCAACACGTCCGACAACGCCCACGAACGCACCCGGTGGGATTTTGAGTGTGACGTCACGCAGAACTGGCTCCTCCGCTTCTGGCCTTTTCTTCGCTCTTTTCTCTCGCTCGTTCCAGACGAACGAGCACTGCTCAAGCGTCACGCAACCTGGAGGTGGAAGACATTGCTGCAGTCATGTTCAGCGACTAAACAAATGCCCTCCTCACAACTACTGGTCTCTGGCTCCATCAACTGCATTCGGATCCTTGCCGTCCCAACTGTTCATCTCCATTGGATTGTCGGCTTAGCGTCGGCTCAGCGGGATGTCTAGTAGCCATTGGTTCTCAAAGCCATAAATGCTTTGAACACTTAATTTGTGCTTTTTAATAAAGCCATCACCAACCTACCTCCGTCCACTTCTGGAAGAAGACCTTTACTATATGCCTCCTTTGTGAAGCCATCGCGATGGCTACGTGGTTATGCTGCTCCGCTGTTCACCCGAAACACGCTGCTTCGATCCGAGCCCCAGCAGTCTGATTTTGAAGGAGACGAAATTCTTGAGGCCTGTGTACTACACGATGTCAGTGCAGGCTAAAGAACCCCAGGTGGTCAAATTTATGCGGACAGCCTCCCTTGTAGCCAGAATAACTTTGGGACGTTAAACCTTATAAATCAAAGCAAAGCGCTACTCCCCAATTAAGCTTGGCTTGTGCCAACTGCTGCCACCTTATCCGCGCAGTTAGTTCTAATCTCGCCCGTCTATCTGACTATCTGAAGGCGAGTACTGAGTTTGCCTTCTTTCGAAATCCTTTCCTATCATGCTTTCGGATTACACGCCCTTCCCATGCCAATTTCGTATTGATTTTGACATTTATTCCATTAACACGCGTTTTTTTTCTGACAAATTTTTTTCCCTGACTGATTCAACAAAGAACAAACTCTTTTTCTCGGCATCCAGTTCGCTATATACAAGCTATTTTGACCTTTTTCTGACCTGATGCTGCTAAGCTACGCTGCGCAGAGCGGCCTGGCGAGGAGAGCCATCTTTGATGCTGGCGATCTCCAGGGACTGTCCACACTATGTGGCGCAGAGTGCAGGGGCATAATGAGTATTGCAAGTTCAGTAACGCTCGCTTATGACACAGCATGGAAAATATGCTGCTCGCAGCTTCGCTCAGAAATGAGTGGGAACCAAGCTGCAGGCAAAAAGTCATGCCTCTGTCTGCCCGTGAACTGAAAGGTGTATCTGTGTAGTGGCGGGGAGAAATCGGGCACCGTTACTTTTGCAGTAGATTCCCGCTATTACCACCATGATCAATCATGACGCAACAAAGGGTATCACCATGATGCAATAAACGATGGAAAACCAGGAGATAGGCAATGTGCATGAAAAGTAGCCGAAAGAAAGCATAGGGAAATGAAAGCCGCAAAAAACGTATGCAAAGCTCACCAATGAGAAAAGCCCCCAGCGGTGGTGACCTTACATAACCTTACCTTTCTCTCTCCCCGAAGCCTGTCGCTTTTTTGGTGGTTCTTCCTCGGCGGTGAGAGTGTTAAGCATTCTTCTCAAGCATTGTGAAACCTGTAGACGGAGGGTTATGAATTTTATAACAGATCAGAAGCCATGCGTGTTTCTAATGCAGCTGCAAGTGATGTAATCTGCAATTCCTCCCATACTAGTTCTTTCATTATAGCATGTTTCAGTAGACGTTGCGTATGATTTCTAGGATAAGAGTTTCCTTAACACTTCACATCCCGAGAAACCATAGCAACACACATTCAGCGGGAGGCTACGTTATGGTTAGTATCTCGGCCATCTTACTTGGCCACACGCTGGACCCACACAAGACTCGCAGTCGGAGCGGAATGTAAGCACTCTCTCGTTTCGCGAAGCCATGGAGCATCACACGAAAAGGGCAGAAGACGAGACGCTCACACACATAGCGATAACTTCCAATGGCTTTATTCAAATAACACGCAGTTAAAATTGTAAATTTAATCGCCTCAACCCCACATGACAGGCGTGAAATTCAGCGGAACCGAAGGACAGCAATGTCCTTGTCAAACAGATAGATCGGCTGCTAACATAGAGACTTCCAAAAGTAGCTATGTCTTCAGCCTCGATAATGCCACGTGTACGCTGGCCCTTGCTGTTTTCGATTAAAAGCACCAACGGGACACCGGCTTACCATTACGTTTCGACAAGCAACTCTTGTTCGTTTTTTTATGCATTGCGCTTGTGTTTTTGGTGGAAACCACAAATCCAATGGCAGGTATGCCCTACTTGCTGTAAGCTAGTGCGCATTTTCTCTGCGTTGAAACAAAATTGCGCCACTCTTTCTGCGTCCAATATAGACGCGCTATTAACTTCTAACTTGTTTAGGCTATCTGGCGTCTCTTGAAATGAAAACATAAGTAATGCATCTATACGTCACAGCACGCTTTGGATTATGAGGGGCGGGGTGAATGTACGGAGTTCTGCTGATATTTTAATCATGAAATTCAGTTATTCGAGGTCTCGGCAAATACAGGCGAACTTCATACGCGAACCGCGGTGAATCTGAGGGCGAATATGACGCCGAAAAATTGTCAGTGGCTTAGCTCGGCTAAGCCAGGATATACGTAGCGAAAGCATGCGACACAGCTGGCGAAGCGAGCGAAGGCGAGCGCAACGACGAGGCAAGCGCCGTGACGTCATACCAAACGGCGGCGGCGGATCCGCGGCGAGGCGCCCGGTGTGGCACCATGCCAGATAGCGCGGCGAGCGAGCGGTATCCGCCAGCTGCGGCGGCCAGCTGCCTCCTCAGAGGACCGCCACAGCGAAATCGCAAGTTCGTGACCGATGTAGCTTTCGCTTCAAAAGGAGAGTGTACGTGACCCTAGTCCCGAAAGCAAACATGATGCCGAATAGGGAGGCGAACATGAAATGGGCTTTTCTAAACTTCCGCTCGAAAGGTATGGAGCCTGGCGCACGCTGAATCGAACAGCAAGCTACGAGCGGAAGTCCGCAGTGTGGGTCTTCGGCGGTTCTGCAACCAAGGCGACGATCAGCTTACTGGGCGGCGTAGCACTGAGCGAAATTTGAAGTTTGCGCTTGTGTGTTCCCTTGCTTGGGGCCGAAAAACAAACATACGCAGGGTGTCTACAAAATAAAAGAACAGCGAGAGTGGCGGCGCAGCGGATGGTATGGTTGTGTTCGGCTGGGACGAGACGATTGAATATGTTGCACAAGAGCGCCAATTCGGGCACGCAACAATGCACTGGGCAGGCTGGATAAAAGAGATGTAGCACAGTGTATGCCGTTACCGCCTAAAGCGGCCACCTGCCGCCAGTGCACGCTCACCGTCAAGAGCCTGCATTTGGCTCATCGGCTCATTTGCAAACCCACATTGGCAGCTGGCAACCGTCGTAATGCGGTTATGGTAGACAGTACACTAAAACACTCGAAGTGCCGCAGCGGTGGCTCAGTGGTTATGGTGCTCGGCTGCTGACCCGAAAGACGCGGGTTCGATCCCGACCGCGGCGGTCGAATTTCTTTGGAGGCGAAATTCTAGAGGCCCGTGCACTGTGCGATGTCTGTGCACGTCAAAGAACCGCAGGTGGTCGAAATTTCCAGAGCCCTCCACTACGGCGTCTCTCATAGCCTTAGTCGCTTTGGGACGTTAAACCCGATGAACCAAACCAAAAACACTCGAAGTGTGTTCTTTCTGCTGCACAAGTTCAAGGAGTGCAGCACTTCCACGTTCGTTTTGCAAAAGTGTGACAGGATTTATTGGCTGGCTTGGATTCTCCGGAGTTCAACTGCAGCTGAAGGTCATAAAGATGGCGGCGTCCATGCGTGGGTCGAAGATAAGATATTACCGTATCCTAATGAAATGGTGGCAGTTCGTATTCTGAAAGGAGGATGTGGGCTTCATAATAAAGAACCTGTGCCGTCATGTCAAGCGAAGGCAGCCGTTCTGTCCATACGCGTAAATCCTGTATGCGTAATACATGCCATGACTTCGTTCAGGAACAATTCCCTGTTGGTGGTTAATAGCAGCACTAAGCCGCGATTTGCTGCGTAGTTTTTTTTTCACGCATTTCAGATATTTGGCAGCCGTGATGTGGACGGCATGGGCGGCATTTCGGGACGGCGCCATGATGAGCAGCAGACCACGCCTGCACTCGACCATTCGATTGGGAAGCAGCCAGTGCCGAGCTACACCTCCACTCTTATTCCCTCACCTACTCGACTTAGTGCATGATTTCTTCGTTTCACTATCCTCCTCGCAGGGAAAATTTTGTCGACGCGCGACATGTCGACACAGCCGCGGAACGAAATTTTCTTTCTCCCTCGCGAGAAAAATGGGCAAGTCCATATAAGATGCAGATCAGCACTGCAGAATAAAATGAGCCGAATGCTGGATTAACTGCTTTTTTGTCATTCAATCTTTGTTCGGAAAAAGCTGCTCAAACACTTCACAGTTCGGCACAGTCCAGAGACACTGATGGCGGGGCGACGATGGGCAACGATGCGCACTTCGTTTCTGACGCGTTCACTTTTCGCTGGCGAAACTACCACAGAACAGTAACGGCCTTTGTCGTGTTCATCGACAAAGGCTGTTGCAGAACTATCGTTGCAGAATTCAGGGGAAGTTCTTTGGTTTATGCTGATACAGTAGTGGTGCGGCGAGGTTCTCCTATAACCTCAACTTACTATTTGTCTCAATGTGCACAAAGAGGCGAAGGCGGCAGCAACTGAGCGGAACGCCACTACGCCGCACAAGAACAGCGTCGATTTGTTTACTTACTTATTTATTTATTTATTTATTTATTTATTTATTTATTTATTTATTTATTTATTTATTTATTTATTTATTTATTTATTTATTTATTACCTCAAAGGCCCCGGTTGTGGGGCATTACATGAGGGATGGGCGGATTACATGCAGATTATATAAAGATTACAGAGTACATAAAGATCAGGATACATAAAGATTACAGGATACATAAAGATTACTGATTACATAAGGATGGCCTCAATCTTTTTCTTGAAGTCGATGCAGTTGACGATGAGTACGGCTTCCGGCGGCAGATCGTTCCAGTCCCGAGATGATATGACAAAAAAAGAACGGAAATGAGATGTAGTTCTTGCAGCGGGTGGGTATACGGTCTTGATGTGGTTGTTGCGGCTAGAAGGACGACGAGCTGTTGGTATGATAGATGATCCTAAAGGTGAATGATAGAACTTGTGGAATAGGCATAGTCGAGATATTTTTCTTCTAGTTTCAAGGTTAGGCAAGGATGCTCTGGATTTTAAAGAGGACACGCTAGTATAGTAAGAGTAGTCACAATAAATAAAACGGATAGCGCGGTTTTGAACTTTTTCAAGGATTATAGAAAGGTTAGATTGATGAGGATCCCGTATACTGCTGACGCGAATTCTAGTTTAGGTCGGACGAATGTTTTATAAGCTAATAATTTGATAGAAGGGGTAGTAAAACGAAGATTTCGACGTAGGAAGCCAAGGGTGCGGTTAGCGTCATTAGCGATGTTCGTGATATGCGAAGACCATGTTAGGGTATGAGTTAAGGTGATGCCAAGATACTTACAGGAAAGAACAGATGATACTTCAGAACCGAAAAGAACATATTTTGAGGGAATATGGGATTGCCTGCGATGAGAAGAAAGCATGGATGTTTTAGTAATATTAAGGGACATTAGCCAATGCTTGCACCAAGTTTCGATTTGGGTTAGATCAGTTTGGAGGGTGTCAGAGTCAGTTCTGCTGGTAATAGGGCTTTACATCTGACTACCGGACGTTCTGCGGAGTTGTCATTTGGCTACCGAATGAAAATCAGTTTACGAACTGGCAACTGTGTCTAAAGTTTTGTCATTTAATCAAGGATATATTTTATTTAATTGAAAATAATGAAATATATTTTTACTTATTTCGAGTTTTCATGTGTATTTTCAACGTATATTGAACGCGAGGCTGTTCTCAGCAATCCTTGAGACTGCAATGGTCATTCGCAAACCTCCATTGGGTCGATGTCCATCGAGTTCAATGGTGATTGAAAACCACCATGTAGCACTGGACGTTCCCCTTTGAGTTTGATGTCGATTGACTGACGCGGTCATTTTCAATTCCCATTGACTCAATGGACATCGAACTCAATTAGGATTGGTCAGTGCCGTATGGCGGTTCTCAATTACCGCTTAATTCGATCGACTTCTACCTAACGGAGGATCGCAAATGGTCATTGGAGTCTCAAGGGCCATTGAGAAAAACCTGGCACTATCCATAGTTTGAAATAGCAACACCTAAAAGCTCGAAATAAACAAGAAAATCTTTTTCATTTATTTGAAAAATTGTAGACAAATCTAGCCAGTCGATAAACTAATATTCCCTCGGTTCTCAAAAAGATAGCTACGCGGAACATCCGGCCGTAGTTCGGCGATAAGGTGTAAACAAACCGGCGCTGTTGTTGTGCGGGGTCGCGGCGTTTTGCTTCGTTTCTCTTTTTTTTTCGTCTCATAGCACACTTTTCAACCACCGAGACAAGGAGTGCCACACAAATTCTACAACGATAGAAGCTATGAACGCGATAAAGACGGTCACTGTGGCAGCTTCAAAAGTCAGTGCTTCTGAAACGATGCACGCATCGCTCCCCATCGTCACCCCGCCATCGCTGTCTAGATTGAGTCGGACTGCGAAGTAGTTTAATCGTTGTTTCCGGAAAAATTGTCAATTCAAGATAGCACTGAACATAATATTGACCTGTCAAAAAAACATGCACTCGCCAAGGAAAAGAAATCAGATGCCCCAACTGTGGGGTGACACACGATCAGTTTTCACTTGATTTTAGAGTAGCGGAGTTCACGTCTTCAGAGGTTTTGAAGAGATAAAGACAGGTTCAGAAGAGGTTTCTTTTCTCAATCTTCGCAGGAGACACGCCAGAGCGAGCAACCATGTTGTCGAGGAAGACAGTGTTCGCACGTGGCTAAAAAAGCTCGAGACTCACTGTTAATGACCGAGGCTTTCACCCTGTTACCAGGTTCTACAGTAATTATATGGAATGGGAGACCTCCTCTGTAATGTGCTGAACTAAACGAAAGGTGGCTGACTCTGACCCAACACTTTGAGAAAAGAATTGAGTTTCCAAGATGCTTAGGTAAAGGAATATCTGGTGTGGGGAGATGACGAATGGAATAGAAAGACATACTTAGATGAATCGAAGTCCCTCTCTTGCGGGAGTGATGGTACTCGTTATATACGTTGCTCCAAACGCAATATATTCGGACTTCGTTATCAACTTCCGACTTAAAGATATCGAGATGAGAACGTCATGGCATGGGGTTGATTCTACGCTCGTGGAGTTTGTCTCCTTGACTGAATTCAAGGCACAATGAGCAGAAAGATTGACCAAGGTTATGCTGCGATAGCCACATGAAAATCTGGAGTTTAAATATCTGTTCCAACTCAACTACTACCTGAAGCACTCGTCTGCGCTTGTGAAAAATTGAATGAAGAAGGGAACGGTGGGCCTTATGGAGTGGTCAAGGGGGCCTTTGTAGACTTTATATTTAATATTAAATAAATTTGGATAAGCATCGCGCCTCGTCTTGGGACAAGAAAGCCAGCAGCGCCAAGCAAAAAGTGGAGAAGCTGCTGCAAAAGCGGATAAACATGGACTAGATGGTCGCCGACAGCTTCCTGGACTCCAGACTTCAGCAGAGTAAAGCAGTGATCGCTGAACCCCATAAACAACAAAAAAATTTATCCTTTCGAAATACCGCTCAGCGCTCACCAACAGCAACAATAAAAGAACGCATGACTAAAACGTTACAAATAGGACGAAAAGTTTGCAGTTAAAATTCCTTTTCCTCCTCAGGCGTAACAAATTGTCAATACGCCTACATCCATATGTGAAGGCAGTTTCCGTGACATGGTCAACGACGCATTGTCTCAGTGGTTCATTAGCTCCTTACGCCAACAGAACTGATTTATTTAAGTATTGTTTCTTCCCTCGCTTTAAAGCTAATCGGAATGCTTTACCTATGACAGCGCAATCTAACGTTGACTCCTGTGAGAAAATAGCAGTCTGTACTACACTGTATCGCCCCCTCTGCAAGGGCTTAGAAGGGCCTGTAGTATTCTGTAAGTAAACAAAGAACGAGAAAAGACGATTGCTCACAGCTCCTTTATTCTAGGTCTGTTTTCAACCCGAAGTTAATTGTGATCTTGAACAATAAACTATTATTCAAACAAGTAAAGATGGGTCTCCTTCGAGCAGTGTCTTAACGGAAATGTTTAACGAGCAAATGATTGCAGTCCATCTGCTGCGTAGAGGCCTTAGAGTTTCTAAACATTGCCTAAAGGGAAAATATGCGGTGCTGCGCATAATTACCATGAAGAGGCAGAGGAATGTCAGGAAAGTGAGCTTCCATACTTGGCTCAGCTGTAGCTGGCAGCGAAACGCGGATTTAGCCGTAATAATACGACTTTTCCCTCAGAAAACACCGAAGATATTGAGTAAATTTTTTATAACAGAATAATGCTTCAGCTAAGTTTTTGAAATGAAAAACCGACGCCAAAAATAACTTCATCTGCGCGCAGCTGTGAGCATGGCGGCGAAACATCCAAATGCAGGCAAAATACACGTTTTCGGCCAAACACTAGAGAAGCCAAACAGGAAACCTAGTCTTCGCGCTATTCCAGCGGTAATACAATGCTTTTTCAGAAACTCACACAGAAGTTGTCTCCACATTTCCTTCTAAGTAATAGTGAGAAGCGTTATGCGAAGAGGTAGCTTGCACGACTCCAACTGAGGGGACCTCGACACGACTGAAGCCCGTGACATCAGGACAGAGAAGGACTCTGTGATCACCGCTTCGAAGTGCATGGCAGCGTTGCCTACCCTCAGAGATCCGCGTTTGACTTTCGTTCTGACGTCACCGCAATTTGCTTGCGAACATGGGCAGTGAAGAAAAGAGCTGTATTTAAATTGTTAACACCTTCCAGATCTTAAAAGCTCCGTTTTGAGCTACAGGAAGCCGGCTTCTCGTTAGAAGGCTGTAACCGATCGATAGAGTCCTATATATATTGCCCTCAGGGCCTCAGTGTCTACGCAGCATGTACCGCACTGTAGATCACGTCTAAACCATATAATTTTCTGCAGGATATACTACTGACCGCGAGCGATTAGTCAATGCAAAGAATAACTCTGCTGGTATTCTTTTCACAGTTTGTTCCGGAGAGAGTAGCAGTTAGTGTTTTGTGGGTTTTTAAATTGCGGCACTGCAGTTTCTTCTCAAGAACTACTGTAGAAGATTTTTTCCTTCACCTAACTCTCGCGCCTGTGGCAGCTCGCATGCAAGTCGCAAAATATTGGTCCCGCAAATAATCTGGGAAAGATGTCGACCGATAAATAAACGCGAATAAGCCTCTGTTGCCAAGCCCTGTCCCGTCCCTGAAATCAGTGAAGTGCAGCGAAAACCACAGAAAACAACAGGGCTTCTCAGCAATTTTGAGAACAAGATTTTTGGTATTGAAGAGGGTGAGTTAACGAAGGAAGTGGGTGTTCAGATCGCGGCAGGGAATGCGGAATCAGGCGCGCATTTTAATTATTTCCAAATACTGCAGACCGCAGTGCTGCCGAAGCAGGAGAGGGTCAATCAAAGCAGGGAGGCAATTCCATTTTTAGACCACGTAAGGGAAAAAAGAATTCTGGAATCGGTTGCTCCTGGCGCTACATAGCCGTATAACTTTTGTATGGTTCAACTTTGATGATGGTTGAGGCGCAGAAAATACATATCATTCAAGCGGCAATCCTGTTTTGTCGTGACACAGTAAGTACGAAAATTTTAAGCTTGCGACCTGCCTGCTCAACTGGAGTGGCTTTAAATAATTCTCACTCAACATATCAGTAACAGATGGACGTTTCCGATAACTGGATAAACTGAATATGACTGCATGCCGTTATATCCAATCCATTTTCTCGATGCTTTTGGCATGGTGCAATTCTCAAACCACAGAGGCATACTGTAGAACTGGTCAATCTATAGTGCGATATGCTTCAAGTTTCATGCCCGACGGATGCCTTTTTTTATTTTCTTGTGCAGGTAGCAAATATTTTCTGTATGATTTCGAGTTCCTTAAGATGTATATCCCATTTAAGACTCGAAGTAATCGTTAGACCTATGCATTTAATGGCAGAGTCGTGATTTATTAGATAACTTCCTGAAATTTCCATCTTGAGGACGGTAGTCGTTAGTGTGTTTTCTCTATCTACTGATGACTCCCCTACTTCCGTCATCAGTGAGGACGTGGTAGCTATGAGGTGTGATTGCACCGTCCAAAAGCGTTCTCACGTCCACGCTTCTTCACTTCACTTCACGAAATTTAGTTCCCGCAGGCTTTGAACCCAGTTAAATTAGTGACTTTTTCAGCTCGTAAAAATTACATTTACACCATCCCCTGTGTCGTATGTAGTCCTTCCTGGCTGAGAACGTGCGGTAAATGCCGGCCTGAATAAGGTCAGACTTATCATGAGCGTATATTGCTTCTATACAGCTTGTAGGCCATACTACCTGCGACCACTCCGAAGGCTTCACACTGGCATTGAAGCCTCATCGTATAAAAAACGAGTATTTTGCTGTGCAAAGTGTATTGTGTGACACACAGACAACCTTCTGGCCCGGCTGTTTCAGCTTGGAGCTGCGTGGACCGCCCGAAATATCTGCCTGTCTTTCTTAATCACTGCGGTTTCTCTCCGATTAAAGTTGTTGGCGTTTCAAATTTGCTACAACACTTTTTAAAAAAAAGGAACGGAGTATGGCATACATACAATGCTCCGGTAGCGAAGCACCGAGGCCATGTTAAGGAACACTGCTTCAATGATGGTGATCATGTAGATGGAGGAAAAACAGTACGCTGGCTTCATCATCCCAGGCCTGTTGACGGTGGCGTACGTCCCCAGTAATATAATTATCATCTGAAAACAAAAAAAAAATCGCATGCTTGCAGACTGAGAGCTGCGCAGTCCGATCAATTATTTTCACCCAACCTTGGGACAACTCCGGCGAAATTCATGAGACAGAATTGCAAAAAAAAACATTTGTATTCGTTCATTTACACTAGGTTCATAATACACCCATTGAAATTCAGGGAACTTGGCATTGTGAACTAATTAAATAAAAGCGCATAGCATTTACTATTCCTAAACGAATGTGCTAAATACGGTTGTGGTACACAGCACCGTTTGCCGACTCCTATTGTCTTGATATTCTCTTTTATGAGTATTCAACATCTTTGAGGAACGCAATAAAGATGTAGGAGAGGGGATTTAGGGTTTAGTAGATAAAAGAGTAGGAATGATTAGGTGCAGGCCACCTGTTTTAGATTTGCGGTGGTTCAAATATGTCTTGAAACAATGGGGTCATCTAGAAGGGCGTGCACCAATACTAAATGCTATGTGGGCGTCGGCATTGACTGTAGAAGATTTGTACCACCTGTATGTAGATATAAGGATTCCAAGCACGCCTAGGTGGCGCTTCGTAAGCCAGCAACCACACCTTCTTTAAGGAAAGTCTCATAAAGTGGAAGTGGGCTTGACTGGGTTTCTGCCTCGCAAGGCGGTGCAGGGCGGCGTTTTTGCTTTTGATGTAGCGTTTGTTTTCTGGGTAAAGGAGCTGCACTGTTTTACTGCTTTTTCTAAAGTAAAAGCAATGCTTATCAACGTTAATGAAAGCAAGAAAGCAAACGCAGTGCATAAAAAGCATTCATTCATTCCTGAAACAAATACATAGCGCCCATTTGCAAAGTCATTCGGCGTCCACTAAAAGTGAAATCGATCAAGATACCCCGTCGGTCCTATTTTCCATGCATAATGCAAAAATAATAAGCAGCAGACGAGAGCTATCAAGCTTAAAATCAGCGCGCTATGGCAACGCCAAAAAACAAGCGGAGTGTTGCCAAAGCACTCGTATGGATTCGTGTCATGGTTTGCTCACTTACGTAACTCTTTTATTAGCGCACTACTTAACACTTCAGTGACGCCGTCACACGACCGAACTGTATTTTCTGGTATCTGGCTACCTTGTATATTCTAAGTTCTAGCGGTTTTCGTCTTCCTTCTCCCGAGCTCCCTGCTGCTCTGCGCGTCCTAGCCCGTCTCTCTAAACCTCCCCTGTGTACGCAAACCATTTCTTGGTGACATATTTGGTCGAGCCGCTGGGTAACGTCCCATGTACGCTAGCTTCGAAGACACCCTTGGGGCTCATTCGTAAAGCACGGGGTCAATACCCTTCCACAAGGCAAGTAACCGCCTGTGAGGCCTACACCCTCAGTTCGGCCAACTGACAACCCCAGTAAGAGCCATAACTCCCAACACTGCTTGGCAGACAACTCAACATTCCGGAAACGTGATGCAAGGATTGGCAAATAATAAATTCTCCTATACTTTTTTCGTGTTCTTTTCTAGATGCCCACCTCCCTCGCTATATTGTAGTCCTTTCAAGATTAAAATTTGCAGAGTATCCAAATATAAATACCTGGACCTTAACTTTATATTTGACATTTTGATTTTCACTTTCTTTTCCTGTCCCTTTTCCAGCATTGGCGTCATCGAGTTAAAAATATGTAAATTAAAAAGTAAACAATAAGTACGAATGGCATATCGGATCCCGTTGTCAAGAGGCGCAAAAACACGAAGAGCCACCTTCCCGGTTGAAAGGGAATGTCGATAAAGTCCTTCCAAATCTTTTAATCCATCAGCAGCATTTTGGAGGTAAGGTGAAGGTGAGTTCGCTTGCAGCTGAGAAAGTTCGTCATGTCGTTGCGGCTACAAACAAATAAGAAAGGGGTCAATAGCGTGCTCACCAGGGAACAGGAGGACGCCTGCAGTGAGTCGATGAACCCATCCAGCAGGTTGGCGAAGAATATAAAAGAGCCTTCTCTTTCGCGCAAGCGACGCACGGCCTTGGCTGCAGCATCTTCCCAGGCGTACAGCTTGATCAGCCTCACACAGGATAGTGTGTCAGCCATCTTTTTCAGTCGCTCATCCCGGTGGTGGATGATGCGCTTCTGTTCGCGTTGGAAAATAAAGATTTCGGAGCCGAATTAGTACCGCCGCTCTGTGTGGAACCACTAAAGAAGGCGAATATTGACGGATAGTTATTGCGGTTCAATGCAAGCGCGGAGAACGCAACACGAAGGACGAGTGCATGCTTGCCTTGAGTTACGTGAATTGGAACCATAGAATTGACATCTTTCTTTTTTCTTCTGTACTAATAGATCAACGCACGCCTTCAAGACCCAGTAAGAAGGTAAACGCATCCTTATTAAGCCCCTGTACTGCTGAATGTGAGCCTAAAGCCTAGATCCTTTCTCTGTTCCACTGCTGGTCTATCGAGAAGACGGACAACGCAAAATGTAAGGGGGCAGCATCCCGTATACTAGCTGATCCTTTCAGCATAGTTGATTACTGCCCCACATTACAGCGCTACTTTGGTACTACAGAGCATATGTTATAGTATAAACTAGAATAGCACCAAACGTGTTGAGGATATGTAGCAGCAGTATACGGTGTAGATTTTTAAAGAGCAGCCTTTATTTAACCATTCCCATAAACTATCGCCACGTGCATGTTACAATCGGAAGGTGAAGCACAACGAAAGAATGAATTTATACAAAACTATGGTCAAATATAAATTAAAGCATGTTTTAAAGTAATGACGATGAGTAAATTAAGGTACACAAACAATGAGCCGAGAACAAAGGAAACGGGGTTAAAGTGAAATAATTAAGAGCAAGAAAAACTACTAAGGCCGAAGCAAAACAGCTCAGGTACATTAAATACAGTCAACGCATTCGTTCCGTATAATGATATCAGAATCAAGCCTATGATCTTTAAAACCAATTGGGGCAAGCGTGTATACCTAATTCAGGCCGCCGCGGTGGCTCAGCGGCTATGGTACTCGGCTGCTGACCCAAAAGACGCGGGTTCGATCCCGGCCGCGGCGGCTAGAATTTCTTTGGAGGAGAAATTCTAGAGGCCCGTGTACTGTGCGATGTCAGTGCACGTTAAAGAACCCCAGGTGGTCGAAATTTCCGGAGCCCTTCACTACGGCGTCTCCATAGCCTGAGTCGCTTTGGGACGTTCAACCCCATAAACCAAACCAAACCTAATTCAGTTTTATTTTTTTCCCAGATGTACTATCGCGCTCAATATGAGTTGCAACGCGCGGTCATCGACCGGGGTTCGTTCCGTGGTGTGCCTCCTCCAAACAGCCGCTCGGAATTCTGGGAGAAACTATTTCCTGAGCGGGGTGCTGTTGTTTCCTGGAACAGCAGTTTCTCCCAGAATTCCGAGCGGCTGTTTGGAGGAGGCACACCACGGAACGAACCCCGGTCGATGACCGCGCGTTGCAACTCATATTGAGCGCGATAGTACATTCATTCGGTACCCATTTTAAACACAACATGGGACTGCGTTGCTAGAGAATTACAGACGATATACAAAGGTTGTTGATCCGACTGTCACCGATGGCGCGTTGTCTTTTTGTCTAATTCGTATAAAATGGCATAAAGTTACTTTTCCCCTTTCTTCTATACAAAGAAAAAAACGGAAGTATAAATATTTAGCGACGTTATCCTCGGTTACAAAGGGGAAAACCATATATCTTTCGCATATATCACAGCGAGCACATCATCTTCCTATTTATATCTGCTCAAGTGCCCATTTATTTGGTATCTGTAATCGTTGTGCAGGAACTGCAGCAGGCGTTGCGCAGTTAATCTAACACGGCTTAAAATGAATTTCAAATGCACTGTAAAGAGCAAGATAGGTAGCGGCAGCTTCCGCAGTAGTAGCGCATGGCTGGTGATCGTTGCGTTGTATGTCGGAGCTCGCACTGCCATTTTGGATAGCTCTCCTCAGGCTGCTTTCCCTGGGATTCAACTCTTAAGTCCCGTTGCAAAGTCAGACGCTTCCAAAGTCAGAGAATGGGTAAGAAGGAAACAGGTGTTGATGTAACGGGCGGGGGCGAGCAAGGGGTCGACGAGCTGAATGTAGCCAAGGCACTCGCCACGGAGAAACGAGCTGGTGCTCCGAAAAGGGCTGCAAAATGAGATCATGCTGCAGCCCTCTTGGACAGTGAGCGCAGTGAATGGCAGAGGCTGACCGTGGCGACTGGTGAAGACGTCAGACGGTGTAAAGACGACGGAGCCGTCAGGTGCATAGAAGCAGAAGACAGCGATAGTTACAGATTATCTCGGAGGAATCTCGATGACGTCAACCACAGACAGTTTGCTCCGTGAAAAAGACGAAGCGTCAGGAAAAGCAGCGCTGCACGGGAGTTCTGCCTCGGCACGAGCGCAGTCGATGAGTGGTTCACGTTAGGGAAGTCCCTACTTAAAATGATGCCACGGGAGCACGATGAGAGAATGCCGAATTCGACGGTATATAAGGAGCCGATGACCCTGGCTGCGCAGGCGGCCAAAGGCGAGATTTGCTGCGCATTAGCTGTATGAAGTGAACAACCATATAGCGGTGTCCTCACTTAGCGAAGTCCTCACTTAGCGAAGCGTCTCGGCAACGGTGGTGGGGTTCCGGGCGATAATAATCTGAAATGCATGAGCTTCGATACCTTTCAGAACGTTCTTGATCAGGTCCGCCTCGCACGTAGGCGAGTCCGCCCATATATAGATGTTATTTACACCCTCGATGTAGCTGCTGAACGATTCACCCTGCAGCTGGGCTCTCACTCACAGGCGCTGTTCGGCGCGCACCTTCCGCACGACAAGGCGTCCGAAGATACTGGAAAAGGCCCGTTTAAAGGTTTAAAGGCCGACCTGTGGTTGAATTCTGCTTCGTGGTTTCTGTACCATTGGCTGACCATGTCTTACAAGTAAAACACCGCTTTGTTTAGCTTCATGGCGTCGCCCCATCGGTTGTGGCCGCTTACCCGCTTGTAGGAGGCAAGCCAAACCTCCACGCCGTTATGCTCCGACCCGCTAAAGATGACTGGGTCCGGCTGTACAGGGCAAACGACGGGCGTAGTCGAAGGGGCAGATAGGTGGCTGGCATCGGTGGGCAAAGTTGACGCGATGTTTTGGCTGCGAAGCTCCAAGTTGCAGGCCAAAGACGCACCTAGCACCTCCACCAAGTTGTAACGGGATTTACAGGTTTGATTCCCAGGAGAAAGAGCCTGATGGGGGCTAGCAAAAATGGCATTCCGAGCTCCGACAGTCAACAGAACGATCTCGCGGCGTGCGCTAACGGCGCGGCTATCGCCGCTGCCCATCTTCCTCTCTACACCACAAATGATACTAAACCAATGAATGAGTTTAATCTCGCATCACGCAGTTTGCGTTCTGCTGTTTCCGTCTGGACGCTGCACTCGATGAAAACAGCGGAAATTAACCACTAGAACAAGCGAGCCAGCTACATAGCGGCTAGCAGCGAATGTCGCACATGGCTCTACTCGCCCACAGTCCCGCCTGCAGTAGGGAGGCCGGTATGTAGCAAGCTAGCAGCAGCAGCTGCCAGACGACGCATGCGGCGACCGGCAAAGCTCCGGTCCTCTCGGACAGCATCCACAGCAGGGCGGGCAGGCAGAATAGGCCGCTGGTCGTCTGCGAAGACACAATGACGGCCACGCACAGCTGGTGGCAGTCGACGCCCACCAGGGAGACCAGATGGCCCGCCGGGAACTTGGAAAGCGCGTGGGCGCTCATGCGCGTTGTCTGCAAACGGCGCATCGAGAAGACTGAACTGCGCTGGTTCTTGAGAAAGGACGCATACCTAGAAGAACACCACATAGTCATGTACGTAGCTCACCTCCGATCGAGACAAGGGACCAGGAGAAAGACATTTCCTTAAAGAAGGGTAGCTGCACCACTTTTTGAAAATTCTGTGACATTCAAGGATTCAAATCAATATAGGCCGTAGGTGAAGCATGCGATGTGTTGCGCGTTAGCACTTAAAACAGTGAATTCAACAACGATTTAATTTTCTGCTTCTCCTCAAACCACCAGGGAAGTGCGAGGATTTCGATGTGACGACCGGGAAGGAAAGATTTCAAGCTACCCCTGCCGTCAACCAAACCCCGCCGTGCCTCGTTTGATGCTGCCAAACAACTCTCGGCGAGCTTTGCCTTCGGTGGCTTTGGTTTTTTTCGTGGCTCCCGTTTTTCAGCGTAATTCGCACGACGTTATCAAGCTTGTTACATGCGTTTTTGCTTGTTGGGATCTTGCTACCAAATTCGAACTCATGAGATTGTCATCGTTCCTCCGCATGCATTCTGCTAACGTGAGAGCGCAATTATCGCCTCAGAAACGGAAGCCGCGCTTTCATTCAACGGGCGCCCTTACCCACTGGCGCTTATCTTGTAACCAAGCGCAACGCGAAGCTCCGTCTTGGGCAGCACAAAAGGCGCGATGCGAGTGGTTTTTTACAACACACGGATGAGAGCGCTGTAATCACGGCGCGTCCGGGCGCACGGAGCGCGCTGTCACGTGGTATCGGTATCAGCCTCGCATCAGCCTGGTATGCCTATCTTGGTATCAGCCAAGCGAGGCAAGTGAGGTCTCTAGGAGTGTAAACGACGTAGTGGAATGACAGCATCGTCGGCAGTGGTCGCACAAACATCGCAAGATTTTACTCAGGGTCTACCGATCGGTTAGTGCATTCGCACTAATAGGGTGACGTAAGACGCACACAGCAAGAACTACCATATCAGATAATCATATACATATTGTTCGTCTATATAACTCCTCACTGGCCGACCTCAATGTGGCGCCGGTTTTCCCGACTAAATTCGTACCGAAATTGCGCCGCAACTGTTTGTCGTACAGCTTTGCGGATCGTGTAACATTATTTCTCGTTGCATATGACTGACATGTGCTAGTCAAGTTGGAGACTAGCTGGCGACAGAGATTCCAACAGACGACATATTCACTTTCAATTGCATGCCTTTCCAGGCTCTTTCCCTCTTCCCTTACTTAGGCTTGGTTGAAGTGTCCACCAAGATGCGAGTCAGTTACTGCGCCATTTCCTTTCCACACAAACCAATTTTAGAATTAAAATTGTGGTGCAACCGTTCTTCGTACAGCGCTTCGGGTGGTGTCGAGTAAGCAGTCTTAAGTTTCTCTACCGAAAATCGAAAGTTATTGGAACTGTTCACAGCGTTCTGTTAAAAGTATACGGTCTCTGATATTGAAGGCGAAAACGAAAATAAGCATTTAAACAATTAAATGCTCCATCCTTTACAGGAGGTCAAGAGAAAAGTGTCGAAATTTTTGGAACAGGGGATTTCTAAAACATACTTCAGGATATAGCAAAGGTAAGGAATGTGCCATATTCCGCGGAATAAGTAAGCGTAAAGAGGACAAATGTTGTACAATAATATTTATGTACTCGGCTACAGAAACAAGCTGTGGTGTGGTTTTAAGTGCACTAGATTAAGCATTTCAGAGGCCCTCTCTTCTTTGGTTCAGTCAATAAGAACCATAGGCTTACATAAAGGACAACCGGTACAACGATGATAAAGCTGCGCTATCTTTCAACCAGGTTAAAATCAACGAAAAACACATTAGATGAGAAGAAGAGCTGGAAAAGAGAGTTCTGTCGGCAATGCATTGACAAGGTTGTTCTAAAAAAAACAAATCCCAAATGCCGAAATTTCCCTCTAGTTCCATCTCGTTATCTATACGTTATGTCAACGCCCGAAGTGTCGTTGGCGAGGCCGATGTCTTGACAGCCTTCTTCATAGTTACAACTGGGATGTAATGTTTCTCAGGGAAACATGGATCCACGATTTTATCCCTGAATCTGCCGTAATGCCTGGGTAATTGCCTATAGTAATGGAATAATTAAATAAATAAATAATATACTTCGTCAGAATCGAGGCTCTTCAAGGAAGAGAGGGTGTTGGGTCTATAATCGAGAAACATATTCCGTAGACAACTTTTTTTACAGCTGTTCCCATGAAATAAATTTGGCCCTGGTGCGGTCATGCGAGTGTAGCATTTTCATCGGGGTATTGTGCAGCTCGGCACACACATTTTGGTTTTGGAATCACTGCAAGATTTCCTTCCGGTCTGCAGTAAACCCTACACTCGCATTATCTTGTGCTGTGACTATAATCTGCCCATGTTAAACTGAGACGAACTCTGCGTTGGGCCTTCTCCAGTCCTAACTGTTGATCAATGCGAGATTTTGTTTTCATCTTAAACAGGTTGAGGAAGCACAAACACGTGTCCCTTCGACCTCAAGATTTACCTTCGACCTTGTTTCTATCTCATACTGTCAGCGAATTGGTGTTTACAGTAGAAATTTTACAAGGTATTTCGACAATTTGTCGGTTCTCTTTAACATTCAGTGTAATGCGAAGAGTGCCACTTCACGCAAACAATAAATTCTTAGGCTCTAGATTAAAGCATAGTTGACTACTCAGAACAACTCTTCTGCCCTTTGGTTTAAAGAAACACAGGCAGCGTTAACAATTTACAGTCGCATTTTAAATATCCAGATGAAGAATGCACTCTAAGATAGATTTCAAGAAAGCGCACAAAAATGGTTCTCTTTTCATTTGTATCATTCCTGATATACTGCAGCTAAAGCTTCGCTTAAATCGCCTGTGGGGCTGAAATATCATTCTGTCCTTCTTTACTGCAGCCAGACCGTCAGAACTTAGGACAAAAATGAAGGATTTTAAAAACTGTATTTTCAGAGCTGAGCTACACTACTTTTACAAACGCTCCAGGAAGATTTGCGCACTTACAACACACACGGACAACACGCACGCACAAAATCCGGTCAAAAGAGTAGTGATATCCTGAATATCGCGGAAGCAGTGAACGAGTATTTTCAATCTGTATTTTGAAGCCATGATAATAATAGACCTGAATTTCAAGGCCTCTGGCTGCTGGCTTGTCGAACCCTTCCTTTAGTTAACAAGGAATTCGTTACCTCCTAATAAAAATGGACTGAAAAATATCTCCTGGTCCTGATGATACACCAAGAAACTTTTTTTTAGGTACGCGCAGTGGGGCGCAAAAATTTATTTGCATTATTTTCACATGGCTGGGATGGCAGTACCGATGTAGGTCTGGATGGCACACAAAAAAAAATGGTGTTAACTTTGGCTGTGAACAGCGCAAAGAGGCGCCCTGAAAAAGAAACTAACTCAATGGCGGTGGTGGCGGCGGTGGCAGTGAGTGTGTTAGATGCAGTCTAAGGTTACAAAAGAACTCCGTTCATGGCCGCCAAAGGTTGTACAAGCCGCCTTAAATGCTGACAGAAGCCTCGAATGCGTTGGAAATGGTTGTGCGCTAGAATCTTTCCAGGGAAATATTGTTCCGTATCGCAGGGCGAGAAATGTGGTAAGACCGCGGCCGGCGCCGAGGAAGTGAAAAGATAACCAAATAAAAAGTAACAAAAATACTGTTTCGCGCGAATATTTTGACGTGCTAGAAGAGTACGAACTGTGCAGTGGTGCGGACGGGAGTTCTCGCGCCAGGCCGTCAGCCATTAAAATGGTGCTATCACCATCCTTCATTTCGTTTTTAAAGGGACACTGACGACAAGTTGAAGTTCGCCTGTATTGATACATCACTCCTTCAGGGTGTGAAGCAAGTGACCACGTCATCACTGAGAGAACGCACGTCTCAGAAGAGCCTCACATCACGGACGACGGGACACCAGATATTGGTGACGACGCAGGGGACGGCTGCTCCACCAACCCTCTCGCTAAGAGGCCAGTAAGACCGCTCTCTCCAAAGCTTCCGTAATTTCGAGACTCCAAGACAGGTAGTCATTATGGAGCGGCTCCCTGCCGCGCATCTAACGACCTTACCGCCATTCGCTCACTTCCAAAGTCCGGCAACCGAGCGTCCTCCTCCACGAGCTCCACTGACACAAAAAACGCCCACGTCCCGCAATATTAAGCGCATCTTTCTACATACTCGTGAACTTCTCCGACTTCCCGCCCAGTGCTACTGCAATCGCGTCCGGTCGCCTCCGAGCTGGCATCTCTTACGCGAAGGTGGCGCTGCCGACGTACAGCTCGGCTACACCACAGGTCACCACAGGTGCGTGGTTCCAGTAATGATGCTGAGTGTCACTCATAACCTATGCAAATTAACATGAGAAAGTCGTATTTTATTACTCAATTCACGCCATTGCCTTTTTTTTCTTCCTCTGTGCGTTACGGTGTCCTAAAAGCGGCATGTGGAAAAATCTAAAAATTAGAAAGGAGGAGATGAGTGTCTCACCTTGGTGAATAGCGCTCCTTCCATGAGAGCCTTCACTTGGGTGCTGAAACGCAGCACCGCGTACTCCAAGCAGCAGGAGAAGCAAAGGTCGGCCACGCATGCCAGCAGGAAGATCACAGTCGACGCCTTCCTCTGCGGCGCGCCTGCGTCGTCTAGCAGCGCCCTTGAAGAGTAAACAGACGTACGGCACTCGGTAAGCAAATGCTTCTTGTAACTTTTGGCCGAACGAGGCGAAGCTACTAGACTAAAACTTTCACTTTCAGCTGATGCACTCGTACTGTCTCTAAAATGTTCAGAGCAACGTTAGTCAGATGTTCAGGGCAAAACAAGGGCTTTTTTTTCCTCGTGCTTCCTCAGAAAAGCCAATAAGGTGCTAAACTTTAGGCCTTCGTGCCGTACCCCGGGCCGTGGCCCGCTTGTCATTTTGGGAGACAATTCACGGTACGTTTTCGGCTTTTCAGCAGCACTGTACACGTTGATTGACGTCCCTAAGTGCTTACAAACATTTCTTAAGACAAGCTCAAGTCTCCGTTTTATTGCATACAAGCACTGTTTAGATTCATTTTCAGCGTGCCGCTTGCACAGAGGATAGTGACTGTGTGGAATGGATATCCTGACGTCCTACCTTCATACGTATTTCGCCCGTCTCTTTACCCTTCACATCCACTCTTCCCTTTCCACTGGCTAACAACTGGCTGAGCCCCTGCTTTTCCTCACCATCTCCCCGACTCCTCAGTAAGCATCTAGTTGTGCAAGTGTGCGGGGTGACTTACTCCAGCAGCGGAACCCGAAACATCAGAGTGGCGAAGTATCCGAATGCAGTCATCGCCACCCAGAGGGCCTCGTACCACAACACTCGCGCAAAGGCACACACCACGCGGATCCTGCAATCTTCTCTAATCCTGTAATCAAAGAAGCCAGTGCTGTCTATGCCAGAGTAGGCTGTTCTTAAGACACTACGGTGCTGCGCTATTTCAAAAGCAACGACACTAATATGCACTATGTATCTTCTAGCCCTGCAAGTACAGTGTAAAGTCACGGCACCAAACTACGTGCGTCATGAGACGGAGCCTGGAAGTCTTTAAAAACGCCCTTTCTGTGTTTTCCTTTTTGTTTTGTATGACCGGCATCTGATATGTGACAACCAAGATATGACTCAGGACACTCAAAGCTTCGTAAAAGGAAAGCAGCGAAATCTAGTTTAATAGCGAGCGTTAAGAAATCTTGAGACCACATTAAGGAAGAAATCCTCATTGCGTAAGTTGACGGACTTAGGGAAGCGGTTACAAAATTGCCCTACTTGCGTCAGCAGCAGAAAAATTATTAGAAACGATCACACGGGGTAAGATCAGAAAAGAACCGACTATAGTCGGATACAACTTAAGTCTGCAGTGAAGCTCCGCCCACATTCAGCCTCCGCACACAGAATTCCTACGCGACAAAAAAGTAGTCCGCTGTTTAAACGTTTCTTGTTACGTAAACAAGAAGCTTATCACAAGAAAAAAATGATAAGCTCTAGGATTTTGACACGTGGATTGTTTGATATAGTCAAGCATTAAAAAGCTGATTTCGTTTAGAGTTGCGGTTGGCCAGCGGAGTAATACAGGACGCCGCGGACGGAGGCCCAGTGTTAGCAACTGCTGTTTTTTTAAGTTGTATCCTACTATAGTCCCATTGCCAGTAACCTATTCTCTAAAATATACAGCCAGGAGATGCAATGTCGCAAGAGCATTTACAGCGCCTGAAAAGCTAATCACTATGTACTCAAAGACTGGGAAAGAAAAAAATCCGGGAAAGAAATTCCATGTTCAAAACCTCCCCTACAGAGAAATGTGTGAAATACGACACATGCATCACTTAAAATCTCATGCGGCAAGCCAATCAGGATCACGCATAAATTAGACGAGTATAAGCAAGCATTCAAGGAACTGTGAGGAGACTGCGCACTAAGGCATTCTGGAAAGATAGTGTGATCGTCACGGGTGTCGCACAATGTTTGGCGATAGTGTAAGACAGGATATGCTAATGAAATGACATATTGAGAGATTACGGTAGTTTGCGGAATATTTGAAGCGGGGCTCTAAAAGCTCTCAATGGCCCCTCCATTTCAACGTGAAGCTGAAATTACAACTAGGGAAAAATAGAGGAAACTAATAAAGAGAGTTGCGGTAACAATCGTATCACCGCTGAAAGAATAACATCACAAACATGCGCTGAAAAATCTATATCATACAAGAAAAGCGTGTGTAATATGCTGTTGTTTGTTAGCGCTTTGATTGCGCAAGCCAGTTGTCTCCTCGTCCTCAGTGTTGTTTGTATAGCGCACAATACACAAGACCAGAACCAACTGGCTCCTGTCTTAGCACTCCTAGAAACATAGACAATATCTATAGTTCTTCCCTATTTAACTGGTTGGTAGCAGACAATGCTCCTAAGCTCTAGTGGGAAACGCAGGACATTTTCTCCCCCTGTGCTCATATTTTCCTAATGGACATAGGATATCTCCGCGCAGCCTGACAGTACGAAATATGTCATTGCACAGTGTCGATCGCGTGTAGTCATCTGAAGGTTAACAAACCGAAAGGTCGGCTGTAGCAGTGCTGCTTTTAAACTACCTAGCGGACGCTAGCCTTATGGGGACTGTAGGGGAAGTTATATTTCGTTTCAGTCATACGCAACAGAGGTGAAGCAATGGCGTCTAGGACAGAGTAAGGATCGTCCATCTGCCCCTTAACACAACAATGCCCGCCGCAGCACCATACCGGCGGCAGAAGAAATAGTGCGCTCCTATTGTTTGGGGTGGCGCAGGCTTCGTGTAACGCGAGTAGACGCGAAGGTTCGAGGCGAGACAGACGCCACCGCAACACAGTAGGTGAAGCACTGCAACAACATGCGGAGGTCGTGGGATGGCATCCTGTCCGGTGGGTTGGTTGCCCATGCTATTTTTTACGAAATTATCTCCCACTTGGACGATTACGTAGCTATTTGCCACCCTAATCAACACGGCAAAAAAATTACCTTCCTTGGTTTCACTTTGATTCTTCCGTGCCTGTATCCTAATGAACCTCTCTCTCCTTGCCTTTGTGCAGCTAATAATATTCTTCCGTTCCAGAGAAACAGACATGCGTGTGAGCGCACCTGTCAGAATGAGAAATTAGGCTCGGTTTACCCACCGGCATATAAACAAGGAAAGATACCGCCATTTACAATTCTCTCCGAGGCATGAAATGGTACCCAGGACTTACCATTTGTCGCCCACTTGAGAATACAAGTACCTCACCAGAGGCCCGCACTGCAGCCTTCTTATAAGCGGACGAACTTCGGCCTCCAGTACCTTCGACAAGAATCCGACATTAAGGATGTGTCTGTAGAGAGAAAATGCCGAAAAATAAGAAGAGAAGAGGGAAGACCTATCTTCCCCGCACTGCTTCCGCGTGTGCTGGCCGCACATGAGCGGCGCCACATTTTCAGGAAAAGACCTAACCAAGAGGGCTTATCATACGCACCCACACAAGCACACCCCACGCATACACATCAACTGGAAAGTGCTTGCATGAAAGAAAAGAGAGGACTCAATCGGTAGCGCTCAGATCTGAGTACTGGCAAACGTAATCTACGATACCTTCTCGTGGCCCTTAATGATTCTTCAAGAAAAATGAGATGATAAATGTCAGAGCGCTCCTTCGTTTATACGGTTTCCTTGCCTCAAACGAGGAGCCCTCCGGGCGCCCTTTACTCAGGTAAGGGTTGCAAAGATCCAATTTTCGAGCCATCCTTAGCCGTTCGTCTGTTGAGGAGGCCCTCAAAGCGACGAGGAGACACTTGTACGCGTCCGGTGTCGAGAATACTTTAGAAATATATTTGAACAACGTAGAAACAAAGCAACCACATATCTATAATTTGGTGTTTTCTTTCACGCATACGCGCCTACCTCCGCTCGCTTTGTTCTTTTGCGTATGGTTGCAATACTCGAGATCACTCCGCAGGAAAACATAATTGGTCTTGCGACGCCCTCTTGTTTACAATATACAGTGGCAGTGCTGCAGCAGCGAATGTTCGCTCTATTATGAGCTCGGCGTCGCCGACTCTGACAGAAACGCCCTACTGCGCAGTTGCCGATCAAGTTCAGGTCGAGGAGCAAGACAAGAAGTCTTAAAAGGAAAATAAATAGCGCACAAGAGAAGACGGGACAAGCGAGGAGACACAGACAAGCGCTAACTTTAGTGCCTTTGTAGCTTTGTGCCTTTGTGTAGCTTTGTGCCTACCCCCAGAAAAGGACGCTTCAAGGTAGGCCTCACCTTGGGCTTCTCCATAAAGTGAGCCCCTCTCAAGGCGTCGTCACTGATGCAAGGGGCATCTAAATTTCGGGCCTAGACTTTGGTGGCTATCATTCTAGTTGTTGCTCTAAGCCTTCATGCGCCAGTTGGCTGTACACCGTCAGCATCCGAGCGAGGTTTCTGATGATGACGATGTCCTCAGGCTTAAAAGCACATACCCACGGCGGGGGTGCTTCTCACTACATAACTTCATCATTCTCTGGGCTCTGCGTTAGGCACCAGCTCCTTCACTCTGGTATCTACACGCTGTCGGGAGACAAATGGCGATTTCTTCAAAAAAATTAGGCGACAACAAGGAGACGACATTGATAGAATAGACGGGCTATTTTTCACAACTCGTGGGATACATTTCTTTAGCAATTGCACCCAGCGCTTTGCGTCAGTGTGAGTAAATTTTTCATAAAACTTTGTCTCAGAGTGTTGCCACTCCGAAGGTTAAGACCAAACTCCGCAGCTTCCTATCTCGATCTTGCTCGCCCAACTGGGAGGCAGAAATTGGCTGTTGAGGCCAAGAAACGTCTTCTTTCTTTCCCATTTTCATTTGAATCGAAGGTATACACGGATTATTCAAATCAGGGTTTTGAGATCTCCATCGTGTTGAATTCGTTGCACTTTTCAGAACTGTACTGCATGCATTTGACACTAAGTGCCGAATCAACAGGCTTCCAGAAATAGTTCCAGCTTTGGCCGTGCCGCGGAAAAGGAGCTTTCATCCAAACTTTGCACTTACTAAAATATAAACACGGTGACAATAATTGGCGTGGCCTTTGACCACCCTTGGTTCCAAAAGGGAAGGAAACATGCCGTTCGCCGTTGCGTATGGCGGGGGCATATAAATGCTGTTATTTCTTTCTTTCTTTCTTCCTTTCTTTCTTCCTTTCTTTCTTTCTTTCATTCTTTCTTTCTTTCTTTATTGTTTCCCCAGACACAGTCCAAGAGGGGGCCGAGGCTAAAGGCGACGGAGCGCCTGACAAGGGCCCCGGCCCCCTTGCACAGTGTACATAAAACGAAACTATTGTTACAAAGTTCGGTCAGGCAGTTCCTAGGGTCAGTCAATGGGAAAACAAAAGGTGGCTATTTCCTGTCAGAATCACATGGCATTAAAGACAATTTCTTTTGCTATACAACAGAGTGGCGATACAAAAAAAACAGTAATTGAGTGGTACATCGGGAGTAACTGAATACAGCATTAAACCAATACATGATTTACACATCAGCACTTTATACCCAGTAGACGCAACCGTGAGAGTCGTTGCGAAGCGAAGACATTAGATCATGTTACAGTTAGTAGGCATTGACAAGAGGCATACAAGATAGAACGAAGGTTACACTTTTCGGAATAGTTACAGTAAAGAGAATTTAGTACCGCTGTTCACAAGAAACTTCTTACAGTATTTCTTAAAAAATTGTGCACCTTTATTAAAGTCTATCTGCATCATGTCTGTTCTGTTCAAAGCATTCGTTATTTGAAAAGATAATGCTTGTCTTCCGTAGTTTGTTCTAACTGGCGGCGTTCTTCGTTTTGGATTTTGAATGCTGTATGAACTTGAACTATGTACTGTGGGAATATGTGGCCTGTATCTATGGATCCATTGCAGTAATTTAAAGTAGTATACCTGGTCAGACTTCAACATATTATATTTGACAAATAATGGCCGTGTTCTCAGAGACTGCTTATTTCATTTGTAGTCTTCTAGTATACGTAATATTTTCTTTTGTAATACATTAAGCCTGTAGTAATTAGAGTTTGTTGTCGTTCCTCAGGTAAGGATACCATAGCTTATTCTGGAGTAAACTAGAGAATAGTTAAGCGCCTGTTTTGAGCGTTTGGGTATTAGATGTTGTACTTTATAAATGCAGCCTATTGTACGAGACAGATTTGATTTAAGTTGATTAACATGAGTGTTACATGAGAGGTCGGAGCAGAACCAAACACCTAAAAATTTTTGTTCGGTAACCTGTTCCAGTGGGTGTCCTTCAAATGTAATACTAACTGAGTTGCAGTCTTGTTTATTTATTGGCTTGAAAATTAAGTACTTAGTTTTATTCATATTTAGACCCAAGCAGTTTCTTTGTAGCCATTTAGATAACTGTATTAGATAATTGTTAACAGAGTTCTCTAGACAGTGCGCGGTTTCTCCAGTAAAAAATACATTAGTATCATCTGCATACATTATAATTTGTGGCGATTCAGGGATTGTTGTAATGTCATTCACGTAAATGAGAAAAAGGAGGGGTCCCAAAATAGAGCCCTGTGGAACACCGTGTTGGATTTCAAGTTTGATGGAGCACCAGTTGTTAACACATACATACTGATAACGTTTCTCGAAGTAACTTCGAATTAGTTTTAGTGCCACTCCTCTGATGCCATACGTTTCCAGTTTTTGTAAGAGAATATCATGTTGAACAGTATCAAAGGCTTTACTTAAATCTAGAAATAAGCCAAGAGTAAGCAGTTTTTTTTTTCAATGTTTTCAATTATCTTAACCTTACTGTTAATGAGTGCAAGCTCTCCTGATTTATCAGCTTGAAAACCGTATTGAGCTTCTGTTATCACTCGGTGCTTCTTAAAAAAACCAGTTAACCTGCTATTGATGACATGTTCAAATACCTTCGAAAACACTGTCAGAACAGAAATTGGCCTGTAATTACTAATGCTACTATTATCACCGCCTTTATAAATAGGTGTGACTTTTTCGATCTTTAATTCGTCCGGGAAATCTCCGCTAAGAAGCATTTGATTTATTATGTGGGATAGTATAGGACTTATGAAGCATAACACATGTTTAATAGGCAAGACCTTTATCCCGTCATCACCGCAGGCGACATGGGTTCTTATTTTTCTGATTATCTCTTCAATTTCACTAGGTGTTGTCGGAGCAAGCATAATGGACTCTAGCAAGCTGGTTACATTTATCCTGTCATCTGCACTGCCGTATCCTCTTGAGTTAGCACCCACCTTAACAAAGTGCTTATTCATTGCATTTACTAGGTCGTTCCCGTGGTAGCATTGAGTCAGAAGTGGTAGCATTGAGTCAGAAAACATTCTATCGTTAGATTCCAGTGCTGACTCCGAAGATGGCTCTAATAGGCACAAATATGAAATGTGATTTTGGCTTTAAATAACTTGGTTGCCTTTGAGTGCTTTTTTTTAGACACCCACCCAGCAAGCTAAAAATTTATAAGCATCTAATTTAGAGAAGCCGATTACAGTTTCTTGTTGGATGTCTGCAGCACAAAATTGATTGTCGATGCTTTGCAGCTACTGAAGACGTTCAACTACGAGTCCAGCCGCCATGACGTTCCGGTCTCGTCGCGCACATCACCTTCTGGCAAGAAGTGCGCCGCTCGTGATTGCAGACCAAAGCCAAATGTTATGGTTATTGCCGAAAACATGCAACATTTTATTGGCTTCTTTTTACGTTCACCATATTCTTTTCTTTTCATTTTCGTTAAAGATGCATAGGACATCATATGGGAGGGCACTGCTGGACATCTCGCCCAACAATACCTAACCTGTCCAGTCACGGCGTACAGAAAAGAGTATGCAACTTGTTTCATCGCTGCCTCTGTTACTGCTGCGATATAATGTGGCCCGAATGTCTGTAGCTTGTATTCTGAACACACTCCTATAAACCGCATAGAATAACTATAATCCAGGCATGTGAAATGAACGAACAAAACTATACTTAATATGTGGGCCTCTCCTTTTTGGGCAAGCGCCGGTGTTGTGAAACGTATGTGTGTCCACTCACGTGTCTTGCGGGCATTATTGTTTTCTAAGCTGTCAGATGACCGGAATGGCTTAAATAATCACTGCTTCTCACAGAAGTGCGTAAAAAGAAGTACAATTTGTATTAAGCAAACGAAAAGGTATGGGCACCCGACTGAAACTCAAGGACCGCTGAATTCCTTCGGGTGTTGCCTAGACATGTCTTTAGAATCTTCACTTGGTATAAACATATCGAAAGCCGACGCCTAACGCGCAGTAGTGTGTCAGAAGCCTAAACAGGCCTACGAGACGGCCAACAAGCCAGTAGCCTGCGTGACGTTCGAACGGGCCTGTGACAAGCACAACCGGAAAGTCGCCTGTGTCTCGCCCAACCGGATAGTTGCCTTTCAGATGCCCCGCCAGGCAGGGCGACTGTAGCGCTCTTATTGGCTAGCTGCGGCGGGCGCGCGGAGCTCCAATTTGCCACATGCGGCGCGGCGACCGGCTTTCCGCTGGCCATGTCTCACCTCCTCACCTGTGCGCATGCGCGGCGCTCCGATCGGCCACCTGCGGTTGCGACGCAGGCCTCAACGAGCTAAGCGAAGCTTTGTCCCATGTGACCCTCAAATTGCATTTACAGCTTTCGCTCCAAAGGTCTCAAATTTTCAAGGTTTTCCTCCGACGGGATCATAATTTCTGACTGAAGGGGATAATTAGGCTGTATTTCAACCTAAATATACTAGTTGATCTCTCTCTTCTGTAATGGGATGTATCAATATAATTTTAGCTGTCCTCTCTTTTTGTTGCTTCCGATTCGTGTTCAGAAATAAAGACAAAAAAACTACTGGAATATTTTTATTAGTGCTTAAACAAAGCCAGACAACCTCTAGGGACCCATATTAATCTGTTGTGTTCCCCAACCTACTGTAATGCATGTTTTTTTTTCGTACTTCGAACCTGGAAAGTTCTAGTCTGGTAGAACACCTACGGGAGTGACACCAATGCGTGCTCGTTTTACCCCTGACAAACGCATAAAGTCCACACCTTTTTATTCTGTGTGCCAGACAATTAGATGTTCAGAGAATGTTTTTTCCATGAAAATATATAGAACTCACGGGAACACAGCACTGCCGACGAGTTTGCCACATGCAGAGAACGTCTCTTCGTCGCCAGTAGTCTCAATCTATCGATGGAGAAAACAAGAACATATTTTTTTCTAGCCTCCAGAGGCCGTTGTAGTCTGTGTCAAATCAGCGCAATACTTAGAAACCTGTTCTTAAATCTACAAAAAAAATTCTCCCACAGGTGCAAAAACAATTAGGGAGTCATTTAACCTCTACCTTTATTGGCATCAGGCGATAGCGACAACCGCCCGGCACACAACTCACAGGACAAAACAGCACCAGTACACGGCACATCATCCACAGCGGAGCCCCTGACAACCACCACGCAATTGGCCAACGTTGTGGTACTTTTCGGCACAGCTGGAACGCCGTGTAAACGCGGCAGGCATGGTGATACTCAAGTGATGCTACAAGCTCGAGAACCTCTCGGGGCATTGCAAGCCACATAGAGTCACGTGACGCCAATGTACATTTAACAGCGCTTCATTACTACCTAACATTCAACACTACTGCATCACTTAACCCCCGTTTACGAACACACACTTCTCACTGAGTAACTTTCGTCCACTTAATTACATTAATTAGCATATGATTAATTAGTATCGCACCAGTTCAATGAACTTACTGATTGGCACATCACTAAACTGCAGGTTCGTGGACGCATACACACTGCCCCTTAATTCACTTTCACCGATGTAAATAACCTAATTATTATTTCACTAGTTCCCACGTCTGCAGTCCACTGCAATAAGCGGCGCATGGCTTACTTTGTAAAGCTAATCTGAGACAGGGAGCGTAATTTAAATCGCATTAAAAGTCCCCTCTTTAATTATTTTATTCCAGACATCACAGCGCCACGACACAAGTTCATGCGCGAGATCACGGGCCTCCCAGGCACTACAAGCCAAGGTCACACATACAGTCCCATGACGCCGTATACACCTAACTGTGCTTAACTGCTGTAATTACTTTTTCAATAATTACCACTGCTCCACACTCCAGTTCGCTGATCAGCACATCACTAAACTCTATGCTCACGTACACACACTTGCTGATAAACTCGGCTCAACTTACAGTAAGTACTATTTCACTAATTAGCAGTGGTCTGTTCCACTACAGTTAATAATTAGAACATCACTAAACTACACCTTCAAGCACAAAAACAGGACCCGCGAATTCATTCCGCTCAGCTTAATTATACAATTAGTATTTCACCATTTTGGCGCCCCAACACTACACTCCCCTCCCCACCACATCACTAAGCTTCAATTAAGAAGACATCACCCATCTTGCAGCCCCAATGAAGCCATCCTGCCTTCTTGGCCAAGTCGGACGTGGACTTTCACGACACAACGCCGGACGTATGGTATTGCCGCACAACGGAAATCAACGGGACAACGCAAGACTTTCTGGTTAACGGAAGTCTGAAAGCTATTAATTTAAAGGGCATGTTGAGACACTTCATCCAGACAAGCTTCTCGACCCTTCTCTGTGACGCTGGGTGCTGAAGATTTGAAAGCAAAGAATAGTATTTTTTTCCTGTCCGTAGCGTCAGCTGGCTAACAAGCATTGCCACAAGATCAGGACATATCGGGACACCTGACACCCGTTTCAATGCCGAAAGTCGGGATGTGAGTCGCCATGGCTAACCGCAGCACGGGGTGGCCAGGTTTTGGCTTGTACATGCATGCAAGACTTTCTGACCTTGTCTGTTTTCTTGTTCATCGCAGGGTTGCTCCTTAAAGCAGCGTAGAGAAATGAACCCACAGCTGTGAACGTCAACAGCAAACTTGATATCGTGGTTAGGGCAACTCCGTCGCAGCCAGTAAAAGTAATTTCCTGAAAGGCGAAGCAAAGTTTAGTTTCAATGGATCTAGCAACATGGCAGTGACCGCAAGTATTTCAGTTGTATGAGGTGTGTTAGAGAGGGCAAGAGAGATCGCAGAGCGAGGTTGTTTCGCTAGGCGCTGTAGGCAAGAAAAAAAAGTGGGCTGCTGTGTTCGCGTCTCTCCCATCATACTGCTTCCGAATGGGATAGAAAGCTAGATGTCACACCATTTCATGGCCCTTGGTCAAAGCGAGCCTCTATATCTGTCCTCGACCTGCTCATTTCAGTTTCTAGGAATATGTTTTCCTTTTGGTATTTGCCTAATAGGCTTATACTCGATGGTGTTCTGCTTTTTTACTGATATTTGTTCTATTTTCATATTCTTTCTTGCCCTTTCTTTGCATTTTTCACTGGCTTCCGCACAAGCTGACGTCTCTTTGTCAAAGTGCTTAAGCAGGCATGGCTCGTACCCCATTTCTCTGGAGTAATCCGATGTACAAAACAAAAAAATTCTCCTCACCGTAGTTTAGTTCTCCCTTCCTCCAATTTTCCTCTTGCCCCAATCACAGTCTTCCTTTCCCCCTTCCTATCTCACTTCTTTCTATCCCTCTTTAGCGGCTTCCAGGGCGACGGCGCTGTTTTGCCTCATCTGTTTTGGTTGGTTGGTTTATGGGGTTTAACGTCCCAAAGCGACTCAGGATGTGAGAGACGCCGTAGTGAAGGGCTCCGGAAATTTCTACCACCTGGGGTTCTTTAACGTGCACTGACATCGCACAGTGCACGGGCCTCTATAATTCCACGTCCATCGAAATTCTACCGCCGCGGCCGGGATACGTCTGTTTTGATTAGGGCGTGCACATACTGGCACTCCACTGACTTCTTCCAAATATAGATCTTCTCGTGAAGATTTCAGAAGGATTGCTTTCTTAACGAGTGGTCCCGCCGTCGGCGCTGCTTTTCAGCGAGCAGGCACAAGCCGCGGGTTGACTCTTCTGATGTGCCATTGACGTAAGTTGCCCCCGTTTGGCTTACCCGCTCACAACCTATTTTTTTTTTTGTTTCTTGCTTTGGTCATTGACTTCCTCAGTGCCGCATCTCCTTGCGCCTCTATGATTGTGTTGTTTTCTAATCACGACTGTTGATTAAACACTGCCAACGGCACCATGACTACAGTTACGGGCATATCCGGAGTACAGTTTTAATAGTCTATCGTTTTACAGAGCTTCATTTCTTCTCATTAACCATCATGGAGGGACAGTAATCAGCTCCGTATTGGCTGCTTCGTAAAAGATACCGCCGGATGCCAGGCCAAGCCCGTAGGCCTGTTTACTGAATTGCCAGAGGTAGGTAACGTTGCCGCGCATACTGTTGTGCTCTTCTCATAAATTTTCATATGTGCAGTTCTCATAAGGACTGCATAAGTAGTCGTTCTTCTCTTTCTCCCGAGCCCATCTTTCGTTTCCATTTCAGTTGTCTTTACTTCAGGCGTTATGTTGCAGTTCAACCTGTTGCTTGTAAAGAAATCGTTATCTCAACTGCTCCCTCCAGAACGGTCAACTTACCTCCTCCAGAATCAGCTGTCGCTCCAGCGCCAGTGCGTCGCTGATGGTGGCAATGAAGTGGAAACCGTGCAAAGCACACAGTAAACTCGAAGCGGATAAGCCTCTCCAACGCTGACATGTAGCGCTCATCGTCAGCCACATCTGCAAGAGGAAAATCTAGGACTAACGCCAGAATATCTCCACTTCGTGGATGGTCCTGACACAACAAAAAGTAAAGAGTTACAAAATGTGCTGGCACACATTACATACGCAAAGGTGGGCACAAGCAACGGGAAGTTGTACCGAAAAAAAAAATCACCACGCTTCTTTTCATTCCAAACAAAGAGTGTCTCAAGAACCCGACAGTCTTTAAAATTTGTTATGTGCTTCATTCGTACGCCTCACACACTGTGTTGAAGGAGAGCTAATCAAGCTGCAAGAGATTAAGTACACTGTCAACCCAGCACACACAAACTCGGAACGTTTTCACCTTCGTACAATTTTTAACCTTGCATACTGTTCACTCAACTCGGAACATGACATTCCCCACCCAGAAAGCACGTATTGTCCTTGCGCAAACATGCCCCAGTACCGACCGTAAGCCAATGAGTCGACACCAAATCCTACCCTGCCGCTGTCCCCTTTCCATTGCTTGCAAGAATTTGGAATACTGTATTCCCCAGTGCCACCGGGCGCCCACCAGAGATACAGTGGGTACAAGCTTTCCCCAAGTCTGGCGCTCGGCTTCTTTAGGGTGAAATGGTGTCTTTGACTCCATCCTCTTATTCCTCCTCCTCCTCCTTGACTACACCCAGATTAGAGCAAAAGTACCTTGTGCCATGGCACGCTGTTTGGTCACAGATGCCCTTGCCCCCCCCCCTCCCCCCCCCCCAAAAAAAAAATCATCATTATCATCATCGAATACTGTAAGCAGGGTGAGCTGGTGTGTATTTATTGAGGCAAACCGAGCACAATACAAGACAAGAAAACGACATGACTGTGGTTCCCCCGAGGTCATTTAGCCTCGGGGTAAGTGCCGCTTCTTCGTTTCAACTAAGGCCACTCCAAAGTGACAAAAACTTGATTTGTTATTCTTTCCAGCGAAGTGTGGCACTAACTAATGCCATATGAGTAGGAAGACAGGTTTCATCTCAACTTCTATGCGACAAAAATGTCCTGGTACACAGATATAGCTACCGGGCCGTACTCTCGGCTAATTCTGTTGGTAAGACATGAGCCCAATTAGCCTGCGCGTGATGGCTGCCTGATAAAATAAAATATTACTTCTCTCGTACAAGCACCGTATCGCCCACGGAATTATTGAGTACAGTTCATTCCGTTCTCAGGTGTGCCCAAGGATTCAAAGAAGAAAAGATATGAATGGGGTGAAGACATGAAAAGTATGCGACATTGAGCACAGCACAAAGCGCGTAACCTGTCGCACTACAGCTGTGTACAGTCTACCCCTGTCGTCCGGGGCCCAATACGACAGACAGATTGGGTGATGTGCAAGCACGCGCCTGCGCAAGAAAAAAAAAACGAATATCAAATGACAATGCGCGTCAGTTTCTCGTGGTTCTCAATTATGCAGGGAAATACCCACTCTGTTTTATCACCGCAACCCAGTGATTTATACTTTACCACGTTCAGACCATCTGGGAAGTGATTGAAGCGTGCCATATCGCAAAGGAATATCACATTTCGTTAGTAAACATTACGTCGCCTCGTCAAATAAACAGTACGGTTTCTGGGCGCTTCTTGCTCGCTGCGCGCAGCCTTTATGTTTTTAATTTATTTCACTGCTTCTCATGCCATGGATCTCTTGGTTTTTTTCTGGGTTCTGTGAATAAGGCTGTATTTGTAAGTCATCGTTAATCCTGTCTATTTCTTATTCCCTAGTGCTGCGTCCTCCTCGCTATTGTTCGCAATAAATTGCAACATCTTCTTTACTTCCGCTTTAGTGCAACTCAACTGGCAGATCCACTGCACCACAACTCCTCCATTATTGCCACAAATACTTTTTTCCTACTGTATAAATATATTTGCGTTTGCTTTCCTGCTTTACCTATATTAACCAGATCATTAACGACTCGTATACTTTAATAAGCGTACATAATTTCCTCGCTCCAATTCCTCCTTCATCAGCCTGAGTATGTCCACTGCAAGACAAAGGCCTCTCTCATATCTCTCCAGTTAACCCATTCTTGTGCTAGGCGCGACCACCTTATATCACCAAACTTAATCTCACCCGCCAACCAAACCTTTTGCAGCTCTCTACTCCGCTTACTTTCTCTTGGAATCCGGTCCGCTACCCTTACCGACCTTCGGTTACCTTGCCTTTGCGTTACATGCCCAACCGAAGTTTATTTCTTCTTAACTTGGACTTGGATATAGTTAACCCCCGTTCGTTCCCTGATTCACTCTGCCCTCTTGCTGTCTCTTAAAGTTACGCCCGTCCTTTTCCTTTCCGTACCGCCAAGTCCAACCTGAACAGCTTTCTTCGCCTCCACTTCTCTGCTGCATAAGGAAGTGCCGGTATGATACAGCTGTTATATACTTTTTTCTTGAGGGATACTGGCAAAATGTCATTCATGACCTAAGAGAACAACCCCGCCTCGGTGATTCAGTGGTTACGTGGCTCGGCTGCTGACCCGAAAGACGCGGGTTCGATCCCGGCCGCGGCGGCCGAATTTCGATGAAGGCGAAATTCTAGAGGCCCGTGTACTGTGCGATGTCAGTGTACGTTAAAGAACCCCAGGTGGTCGAAATTTCCGGAGACCTTCATTACGGAGTCCCTTATAGCCTGAGTTGCTTTGGGACGTTAAACCCCAATAAACCTAAGAGAACACGCAATGTCCTCCACAGCATTCTTATTATTCGAATTAATTCACTCTCGTGATTCGGATCGGTGGTCACCACCAGTAAAGTCCAGGTTCTTCTTCTTCCTTGCACCAGAGGTGCCCCGCCAGAGACGGTTTGTAGACTATTTCATTTTCATTTCATTTATTGGTTTTGTTTGGCCAGTACAGAGACTGCAAACAAGGGAGAGCAAGCTAAAGGCGCCTAGTAGCGCCTGACAGAGGCCTGCCCTCCCCATGTAAAAAAAAAAAAAACAAAACAAAGTGACACTTGGCAATGGTACAAAGTTTCCATAAGTAACAGAAACTGGAAAAACAGCGGATATATTGACAACGAAACAGAGATCAGGCATGCATAGAGCTAAGCACAACAAACTAAGATCAAAACATAACAAAGACAAAAACTGATTAGGTAGAAACACACCACAACTAGCTATAACAAAAATATTCATGAACAGTTTTCCTAAATCTGACCTCGGACATATTTTGTAGTGACAATTCTGTTAAATATGGATAGGTGTTTAATGTATGAGGAATTATGTGAGTTAGTTTTTGGAACCCATAGTTTGTACGGGATTTTGATGCATGGTATTGAGGGTGCCTAAGACTGTATGCTGTTTGGGCAATTAAATATGTGCTCTCGAAAGTCTGCCAGTTTCCTTTCATAAGGTTTCTGATATAAACAGCAAGCTTCTTGTGGTAAGCCGCCGTGATGGTTAGCAGTCTATGGTTGAGGAAGGAAGGACCTGTGCTCTCACTGTAATGTAAATTATCAATCGCTCGTACAGCTCTTTTTTGTAAAGTAAGTACTTTCACAAGATTGGTTGAGGTAGTCGTTCCCCAGATCAACAAACAATATTGTACATGCGAAAAGACTAGAGAGAAATAAATTTGTAGTTTGAATTTTCGAGGCAGTATTGTGCGAAATTTATCTAGGATACTGTTGTGTCCCCTTATTGCTTTTGTGTGTGTGCGCCCCCGCATCCTCCTCCTAACGACCACTCGCATCCTCCTCCTAACGACCACTCGCATCCTCCTCCTAACGACCACTTGCCCTTCGTCGCACGCTGTCGCCAGATGCCCCCCCATGGTGCGCCCCCGCATCCTCCTCCTGTTTTGGAAAGCCACTCCCTCCCGTGGACGCTTCTCCGCTCCCTCCTTTCTTCGGGCGGCCAGTTCGGCTCCTGCCTCGGTCGACGCTGGTCGCACCCTCATCGGCTTTAAATAAACGAAGTCTTAAAGTACCGTGTGCGTCTTTCGCTGCATTCAACACAGCGACCGGACACGACAGTGGCGACGAGAAAGTGGATTCGACCAGCGCTACGCAACGCTATTGACAAGCCATGGCTACGCGAGGGTTTCCCAATCAGATACCAGAGTTCAACGGCTCATCGTGGTCATCGTGGGTTGGACGCCTTCAGTTCTACTTTGAAGCTAACAACATCACAGACCCAGCCTTGAAGAGGGCCAACCTGCTGACGCTGTGCGGGGAGCAGACCTACGATACTGTCTGCGCCCTTATTCAGCCAAGCACACCAGCGGCAGTGTCTTACGACGACATCGTAAAAGCGCTGCAAAAGCACTACGACCCAAGGCCATCCGAGGTCTACAGCCGGGCTCGCTTCCAACGACGAGATCAACTGGGAGGAGAAACTGTGAGCGCCTACGTAGCCGCGCTCAAGAAGCTCGCTGCCGACTGCAATTTTGGAACGCTGTCGACAACAGCTACCGGGCAGGAGGGAGACGCAGCTTCTTCTGCTAACACCACCATGCTTCCCTTGGACGTGATGTTACGCGACAGATTTGTGTGCGGACTGAGTGACGAGTCACTGCAGCAGCGCCTGTTCGCTGAGAAGGACCTCACATTCAGCAAAGCTTACGACATCGCCGTTCGAGCGGAGAGCGCCGGTCACCAGCAGAGAGGGATTCGCCGGAACACCGAGCCGGTACACCAGACAAGCAACCAGGTGCGCAAGCCTTCTGTTGTTGTAAAATCGGTCAAAAAGGCACAACGCTGCTGGCGGTGTGACGACCAACACAACCCCCAGGGATGTCGATTCCAGTCAGCCACGTGTAATTTTTGCCACAAGCGAGGGCATATCGAAAGAGCATGCATTACGAAACGGAGACTTGCCAAGATAAAGTCACCTTCCCAGCCTAATCACAGCGTCAACGCCTCAGAGAATACGCCGCTATCTGATCTCCATGGAACAACATCAGCAACACCATCTGTGTTGTACGACCTGAACACCATGAATCTCGGCACGCGACCGAAGATTTTTACAGAAGTAAGCGTACATCACCAGCTGATTAAGTTCGAGGTGGACTCCGGCGCAGCCTGTACTCTGATCAGTGAGGACACGTTCCGAACTTCATGGCCATCTGACGCACCCGCCCTGCAACAAGACGACACGCACCTGCGAACGTGGTCAGGACAGAATCTGCCACTATTGGGCTCTGCCAACGTGCAGGTTAACTACAACGGCCAGACCCATACGCTACCTCTGCTTGTTGTGAAGGGCACAGAATCAAGCCTTCTAGGGAGAAACTGGTTTTCTCCACTAGGCGTGATGATATGCGGCATACACCAGACGCCGAGCCAGAACATGGTTGAGCAACTGCAAGAGAAATACGAAAGAGTATTCTCGGAAGAGATTCCAGGAAACGAAGGGCCCCCGGTCACACTGGAGTTGTTGGACAACGCGCAACCCAAATTTCTGAAGGCCAGGCCGGTGCCGTTTGCTCTCCGAGATTCAGTTGAAAAAGAGTTGGACAAACTGGAGCAGCAAGGTGTCATCGAGCCGACGCAGCATTCAGAATGGGCCACACCACTTGTCGTAGTTCGCAAGAAGAACGGAACCATACGCCTCTGCGGAGACTACCGGAGCACCGTCAATCTTGCGACTAAAGCGTCCTCTTACCCGCTACCGACACCTGAAGAAGTATTCAGTGTACTACGTGGCGCAAGAGTCTTCAGCACATTGGACCTCACCCAGGCGTATCAGCAGCTGAAGGTGAGCGAGTCAACTGCTGAATTATTGGCAATTAACACACTGAAAGGCTTGTACAAAGTCAAGCGACTGCCTTTTGGCGTAGCTGCAGCCCCGGCCATATTTCAAAAATTCATGGAGACAGTGCTTCAGGGCATCCCAGGAGTTTGTGTCTACCTTGACGATGTCATCATCAGTGGCACTTCCACTGAAGAGCATGCAGTGCGCCTAGAGCTCGTTCTCGAAAGGCTAGCAAACGCTAATTTGTGCATAAGCAAATCGAAGTGCTGTTTTGCGGTGCCAGAGGTGCAATTTCTGGGACACCGAATTGATGCGGAAGGCATTCACCCTACCGAGGACAAAGTGCGAGCGATAACAGAAGCACGAGCTCCAACAAACAAGCAGGAGCTACAGGCTTTTCTCGGACTCTTGACGTTCTACGACCGGTTCTTGGAACAAAGAGCTACCGTGGCCAACGACTTATACCAACTCCTTCGGAAAGATGTGACATGGACATGGTCGCCACGCCATCAGCAGTCATTCGATGCCCTGAAAGACCTGATTCGAAGATGTACAGTCCTCCGCCACTACGACGAAAGGAAGCCTCTGCTTTTGGCTTGCGACGCATCACCGTACGGAGTCGGCGCGGTTCTATCGCAAACTGACGAGCAAGGAAGGGAAGCTCCCATCGCCTTCGCCTCACGTACGTTGTCGCAAGCAGAACGCAACTACGCGCAACTTGACAAAGAAGGGCTAGCCATCGGACACGACAGATACCAACAGAGCGAGCCATTTTAGTGCAAACGTAGTTTACATGATCTGTCCAGAGTAAATGTTCTTCAAAAATAACTCCAAGGAACATTGTAGAGCTGACACGAGTTATAGGAGCTTGTTCGAAGTGAATTTGGAAGTTGTTCGGAACTTCCTTATTTTTGGCTCTAAACAGTATGTACTTTGTTTTCCTGACATTAAGCTCTAACCTATTTGATTTTAACCAAACAGACAATTGGGATAACCAACTATTGGAGGCTGCTTGCAAAATATTACCATCTTGCCCTGAAAAAAATACGTTAGTATCGTCTGCATAGATTATAATGTTGTCTGCTGGACGAAGGTTGACGATATCATTAATATATAATAAGAACAACGTTGGTCCTAGAACGGAGCCCTGTGGCACACCAGACACAATCTGACCGATCCCAGATGAAATACCGTTAATGATAGTTGTTTGAGATCGGTTGTCAAGGTAGCTAGCAAATAAGGTTAAAGGAACGCCGCGTATTCCATAACACTGCATTTTTTCAAGCAATATCTTATGGTTAACCGAGTCAAACGCTTTCCTCATATCAAGGAATATGCCAACTGTTAGCAGTTTATTTTCTATGTTTTCAATAAGCTTTTCTTTGATTTCCAGTAAGGCGGCCTCAGTTGTTTTGTTTTTTTGAAATCCGTACTGTTGCTTGGAGATGACATGGTTTTTGTCGAGATATTGAGAAAGACGTGTGTTGATTGCAAGTTCTGCAATCTTAGAAAAAACTGAAAGAATGGAGATCGGCCGATAATTATTTAAATCATTAATGTCACCCCCTTTGTGAATGGCAGTGACACGAGCTATTTTCAACTGATGTGGAAATGTGCCTGTCGTGAACATTAGGTTAACTATATGTGCTAATGGTATCGCAATGACATCTGCTACTTTCTTGATCGGGACTGGAGCTATGCCATCGACACCTGGAGCACTATTACTGCGTAAGGAGTGAATAATGGTAATTATTTCTGAGTCAGTGCATGGTAACAAAAACATGGAATTACTTTGTTTACTGGTTATATAGACTGAGGCATCTTGATGTGGACCATCAGTTGATTTCGGCGGAAAAACAGATAAGAAATGCCCATTAAATTCATTTGCTAGGTCAGCGCCATCATAGTTCGCGCCATGAATGTGGAGTGAGACGGGTGCATTGGTTCTGTTTTTACCTAGAAGATCGTTAAGTGTATTCCATGTTCCCTTCGAGCCATCAGACATGGAGAACTTTCTCGCGTAATAATCACTTCTTGCTTTTTTAATGTCAGCGCCTAACTTATTGCGGAACGTTTTGAATTGACGGAGAATGTCAGTGTCTTTTGTTCTCACAAAACGAGAAAAAAGTCTGTTCTTTTCCTGTATGCGGTCATATAGTTGTTTTGAAATCCACGGCTTTCTTGATTTTCTATGAGTTCTGCGCGTTGCTTGCGGAAATGCAGTATTGTAGTGTTCTTGAATAGTAGATATAAAATTTGTGTACGATTGGCATGCATCCTCCTGTCTTAAAATATTACTCCAATCTGTGCTAGCACAAAGACGTCGAAACTCTGATAAGCTGTTTTCATCAATTCTTCTAAATGTGGAAGATTCCGGTTTACTCCTGTGTTGTTTTGGTTGACTCGGAACTATACAGAATATAGGCATATGGTCACTAATGCTTAATGTCAAAACGCCAGCCGGGACATCACTAGTGCAAATATTCGTAAAGCACACATCAATAAGCGTTTCAGAGTTGTCAGTAACTCTTGTTGGTGAGGAAATTAAGTTCACAAATCCATAGCTGTTGTACAAATCTAGCAAATTTCTCGTAACGGACGTTTGACCCAGAATATCAACATTTATATCACCAAGAAAAACCACTTCATAATTATTAAGAGAGACATATTACAAAGTTTTTTCAACAAAGTTGCAAAACGCAGATACCGAACCTGAAGGCGGTCTGTATATACCTATAACAACAATTTTTCCGCAGCACAAAGACAAAGCTTCTACATCTTCATTCATTTCACAGCATTCAGGTAAACAGTGATAGCCGATTTCATTCCTCAAATAAATTGATAAGCCCCCTCCTCTTTTCTGTTGTCGCGCCAAAGATACGCATTTATAATTATCAATGTTAGGTGCATCATTATCATTGCTAAACCAGGTTTCAGAAAATACTAATACATCCCACTTTAACCTCAAAGTTGACAGCAACACAACCATTTCATCTATTTTGTTTTGCAGGCTTCGTGCGTTTAAATGAAAAAAACTGAGAGAATTGTTGAGAGACTTTCCAGAATTCAGCATGTACTTATTGAAAGAATCAATATCAAAATAGGTAATGATAGGTTTCTTTTTTCCCACAGAAGATCAGCGCGCGTGAAAACCTAAGGCTACCGAATGTTTACCAAGTCGTCTTCGCAAACAATGCAGATTGCATTCTCTCCGGTTCTGTTCCTGACAAATATTTTGCCACTTCTCTGCCAGGTATACTGGTAGCCACACTGCTTTGCCTTTGAACGTGCCAGCCACAAGAGTCGCCTGTTGAAGGCTGTCAGGTTGTCAAAAAGGCGTATGTCTGATTGCTTAGCTTTCAGATCCTTTACTTTTGCTAGCCATTGATCTTTTGTTTTCCGGCTGACAAAGCGGATCAGCACAGGAGGCGTTTTGTCCTCATTTTTCCTGTGAGGAAGTCTTAGAAGACTGAATCATTATCTTCGCACCAGGGGTGCCCCGTCAGAGACGGTCTTACGATGAGTTGGGACGCAGAGATAAAAAAAAGGAATACTTGAAGATTTATATACAGATATTTACATCACATACAAATTTAGGCACTGGAGACAAATTTAGCGGCAAAAAGAGAAATTAAACAACAAAGATACAAAACAACCAAAAAAGTGGATCTGGCTAACACTAGGGAAGGCCCCTACTCGGCATAGCCGAAGATGCATAGCATCTGACCTTAGCGCAGAACCCTTATTCCGGCTCCGGGGCCCGGTTTTAAAGACCTAGAGGCCCGGCCCTTCTTTAGTAGCACCCAATCATGTTATACTCCTAACATGATTGGTTCATCAAGAGTATGGCCAGCCCTCCAGCTTCCGTATGGTAAATCACCTTCTCCACCACAAAATACCAGTAAAAACAAACACACACGCACTGACGTGCCAGCACGTGCGAGGTAAAACATTGTCTTCCTCGCAAAAAAAAAGAATAAAAGAAAAGCAAGTGCAAACACCCAGTCGTGCCCGCACGTGCGAGATAAAACATCCTTTCCTTCGCACAAAAATACACGCGGGGCTAGGGACACCCGTACTTCCCGGCGCATTAGCGAGCGGCCGCGTTCCGAGAAGGGAGACGCTTCGCTTTGAGCGCCCCGGCCTCCCCCCTCACGCCGGCGGCGTCCATTGAAGACGGCATGTGGCGGGGTCGGGAGGGAGAACACCGGTCCCGATGACACCGCGTATACTACCGATCCCTTACACCACCTGTCCTAAGAGGACGCATTTCTTTGCGGCTTCTTACGCCTTGCTACCAATCGCAAACTGCTTTTATGCGAAGCATATTGCTAGAGCTACCACTCACGCCGTCGGTGTGGGACCCCTAAACGTCACACCACGTGACACTGTGACGTCACACCACGTGACGCCGTGACGTCACACCACGTGACATCGTGACGTCACACCACGTGACATCGGATGAGAGAGGCGGCCTCCACCTCGAGCCGTCGCAGTGGGACCCCTAGCCGTCACGCCACGTGACACCGTGACGTCGTCGTGACGATGCCATCGCACAGACGCCGGAATGTCCTCGAGCGGCATTCCCGCGCATTTCGAACGCGCTTTCACACTCGGTGTAGGTGAAACGCTCGCTCCACCGGGCGGGCAGACGCGGCTTCCATGGCAATCCAGGCGCTCAACCAACGCGCGTCTCGGGTTAGTCGGCGTTCCGCTGTAGCCATGCCGTTGTCTTTCCCCACGACGAAGGCTTCTAGTGGTTGTATTAAAATGACCAAGTATGCAACCAAGGAAAGTGTCGTGTCCGGTCGCTGTGTTGAATGCAGCGAAAGACGCACACGGTACTTTAAGACTTCGTTTATTTAAAGCCGATGAGGGTGCGACCAGCGTCGACCGAGGCAGGAGCCGAACTGGCCGCCCGAAGAAAGGAGGGAGCGGAGAAGCGTCCACGGGAGGGAGTGGCTTCCCAAAACAGGAGGAGGATGCGGGGGCGCACCATGGGGGGGGGGCATCTGGCGACAGCGTGCGACGAAGGGCAAGTGGTCGTTAGGAGGAGGATGCGAGTGGTCGTTAGGAGGAGGATGCGAGTGGTCGTTAGGAGGAGGATGCGGGGGCGCACACACACAAAAGCAATAAGGGGACACAACACTTCCTTCCCCCTTAGAAAGTTGCCTGGTATCGTGCAGGGGGTCGGCGCTCACGCGTGGAGGCGCGCTGGCTTTGTGCGCTTGGGGGAGAAACACTTGTAGGCTGGCTGTTGTTCGCTGTGTCTCCTAGGTCTGTCCTGGGCGAAGTCTCTTCTTCCGGGAAGAGGTGCCAGGCTATGTGGGAAGATGGTGCACGTGCTCTCTCCGCTGGCGGACAGCTCTCAGACGGCGTCGTAAATCTACGCAGCTGGTTGAGATGTCGGCGTGCTACTGTGCCATGTATGTTGACGAGCCAAGAGCGCAGGCCTATGCGTCTGACAATTGTAGCTTCCTCCCAGCGTGGCTTTTTCAGAAACTGTCGGGCGAGGACGTGCTGCCCCTCATTAAGCGTGCCGCAGCGCGGAATTGCTTTTTCTTCCCGGAACGTCTCTGCCTTTGGCTCGGGGAGGATGGCTGTGAGCTGGGTTCGCATTTCACGCTCGAACATCATTTTCGAGGGGGTCTCGCCTGTTGTGCTCTGAACCGTCGTGTGCTGCTTGAAGAGAAAGCGCGCAAGGCGGCGCTGCAGCGAGCCTGTCTGATCTCTTTCAAGGGCGCGTTTTAGCTCGGCTACGTAGCGCTCGGCTTGTCCGTTTGTCGCTGGGTGGTAGGGAGCCGATGTAACTGATGAGATCCCGTTGTCGCGATAAAACTTGAGGATCTCCGCAGACACAAACGGTGTTCCGTTGTCCGACACTACCTTGCGCGGCAGGCCGAACGTTGCAAATAGTGATCGGAGGTTGTCAATGACTGCTGCCGAAGTCGTCTGTCCCATTTGCCTTATCTCAAGCCACTTTGTGTAGGCATCTACGACCACAAGGAAAGTGCAGCCCTCAATTGGTCCTGCAAAATCAATGTGCAGTGTGTGCCATGGTGTGTCTGGCTTTTCCCATTCTGGGACAGGAGCTTTCGGCGGGGCGCTCCGGCTGCTCTGGCAAGGCTTGCATTCTCGCACCCCTGTTTCGATGTCGTTGTCAATGCCAGGCCACCACATGTAGCTTCTGGCACACTTTTTCATTGCAACGATGCCCCGATGTCCGGCGTGGATGAGAGACATAGCTTGTGCGCGTAGTTCTCTCGGCATCACAACTCGGGACCCAAATATGATGCAGCCGCGATGGGTGCTCAACTCTGTAGCTCGCCTGCGGTAAGCGTCGAAGTTGTCCCCTTTGAGTTTATGCACGTTGCCTTGTTGAACAGCTGTGTAAACTAGCCGGAGAGCTGCGCACTTCTGCGTAGATGCTGCAACTGTGCCTGCTGTAAGCGGAGGTTCTGGCAGTGCTTCGAACATCAGAACGTCTCCTGGTGGAAATGGTTCGTCAACAGTTGCGTCTAGTGGCAGACGGCTTAGCGCATCGGCGTTTTGATGTTTACTCCCATTGCGGTAGACCAGAGCGTAGTCGTACGCTGAGAGTTTGATGCACCAACGTGTCATTCGCGGAGACAAAGTTGGTGGCATAGGCCTTTGTGGTCCCAGAATGCCCAATAGCGGTCGGTGATCGGTTATAAAGGTCACCTTCCGGCCGGCAATGTACTGGTGAAAATGTGTCGCCGCGTAGACGATGGCTAGCCCTTCTTTGTCAAGTTGCGCGTAGTTGCGTTCTGCTTGCGACAACGTACGTGAGGCGAAGGCGATGGGAGCTTCCCTTCCTTGCTCGTCAGTTTGCGATAGAACCGCGCCGACTCCGTACGGTGATGCGTCGCAAGCCAAAAGCAGAGGCTTCCTTTCGTCGTAGTGGCGGAGGACTGTACATCTTCGAATCAGGTCTTTCAGGGCATCGAATGACCGCTGATGGCGTGGCGACCATGTCCATGTCACATCTTTCCGAAGGAGTTGGTATAAGTCGTTGGCCACGGTAGCTCTTTGTTCCAAGAACCGGTCGTAGAACGTCAAGAGTCCGAGAAAAGCCTGTAGCTCCTGCTTGTTTGTTGGAGCTCGTGCTTCTGTGATCGCTCGCACTTTGTCCTCGGTAGGGTGAATGCCTTCCGCATCAATTCGGTGTCCCAGAAATTGCACCTCTGACACCGCAAAACAGCACTTCGATTTGCTTATGCACAAATTAGCGTTTGCTAGCCTTTCGAGAACGAGCTCTAGGCGCACTGCATGCTCTTCAGTGGAAGTGCCACTGATGATGACATCGTCAAGGTAGACACAAACTCCTGGGATGCCCTGAAGCACTGTCTCCATGAATTTTTGAAATATGGCCGGGGCTGCAGCTACGCCAAAAGGCAGTCGCTTGACTTTGTACAAGCATTTCAGTGTGTTAATTGCCAATAATTCAGCAGTTGACTCGTCACTCAGTCCGCACACAAATCTGTCGCGTAACATCACGTCCAAGGGAAGCATGGTGGTGTTAGCAGAAGAAGCTGCGTCTCCCTCCTGCCCGGTAGCTGTTGTCGACAGCGTTCCAAAATTGCAGTCGGCAGCGAGCTTCTTGAGCGCGGCTACGTAGGCGCTCACAGTTTCTCCTCCCAGTTGATCTCGTCGTTGGAAGCGAGCCCGGCTGTAGACCTCGGATGGCCTTGGGTCGTAGTGCTTTTGCAGCGCTTTTACGATGTCGTCGTAAGACACTGCCGCTGGTGTGCTTGGCTGAATAAGGGCGCAGACAGTATCGTAGGTCTGCTCCCCGCACAGCGTCAGCAGGTTGGCCCTCTTCAAGGCTGGGTCTGTGATGTTGTTAGCTTCAAAGTAGAACTGAAGGCGTCCAACCCACGATGACCACGATGAGCCGTTGAATTCTGGTATCTGATTGGGAAACCCTCGCGTAGCCATGGCTTGTCAATAGCGTTGCGTAGCGCGGGTCGAATCCACTTTCTCGTCGCCACTGTCGTGTCCGGTCGCTGTGTTGAATGCAGCGAAAGACGCACACGGTACTTTAAGACTTCGTTTATTTAAAGCCGATGAGGGTGCGACCAGCGTCGACCGAGGCAGGAGCCGAACTGGCCGCCCGAAGAAAGGAGGGAGCGGAGAAGCGTCCACGGGAGGGAGTGGCTTCCCAAAACAGGAGGAGGATGCGGGGGCGCACCATGGGGGGGGGCATCTGGCGACAGCGTGCGACGAAGGGCAAGTGGTCGTTAGGAGGAGGATGCGAGTGGTCGTTAGGAGGAGGATGCGAGTGGTCGTTAGGAGGAGGATGCGGGGGCGCACACACACAAAAGCAATAAGGGGACACAACAGAAAGCCATGTATTACCAAGCCTAGCCACCAATATGCTTCGCATCTGACTAGGCTTCACCTTAGCTAAGCCTCAGCCATAATTTTTTTTTTCCTTCCGAGACTGTTCAACATTACATTAGTTTTCTGCGTATTAATTTTTAGACCCAACTTTCTGCCTTACTTGTTTAAGTATTCGATCGTGCTTTGCAGCTCTTCTCCTGAGTGACTTAACAAGGCAATGGCAACAGCGAATCATCGATTACTAAGATATTCTTCATTAACTCTTACCCCCCGCTGTTCGCAATCCAGTTCTCTGGATACCTTCTGTAATCAGGCGGCGAATAGTATTAGAGAGATTATGTCTCGCTGGCTGACACCCTTCCTTAATGGAATTTGATTGCTGACTTTATGGAGAACTACGGTGGCTGTGCATCCGTTTCAGATGCCTTCCAGTACTTTTACAGAAGGCTGATCTACCCCCTGATTCCGTAATGCCTGCATGACTGCTGAGGTTTCAACTGAGTCAAATGCTTTAAGGTGGGTTTCATAAATGTGTTCACATCGGGCATCAATTTTAATTGTGACCAAACTGTCTAAATTTGCACGGTACTGAACGAAAATATTGAAGGTAATGGAGAATTTTTCTCATGCGTACCGAAATCTTACTTTTGAACTTCGTCCATCGCTCGCATGGAGTAATTACGACTGCCAGAAATAATCCAATGGGGAACGTTTTTTAGTGATATCAAGAACGCTAATTGCAAACAAGTGCAAACTTGCCGAGAGGATATCTACAAATATATTGACTCTTATAGTAGAATCTTACGTTATGATATAATAAAAAAATGGCTTTCATAAGCGACTTTCTGATGAAAATTGCGCTTGTCTAGAATTTCTGAGCTTGCATGGGCTGAGAGGAAATGTAGTGGAGGGGTACGGGAAGCATTTAGACCACTTAGAGCCCTTTCACGCGCCCACGGGCAGTCTTGCAATTCGCCTGGATCCAAACGCTCTCATTGCAGCAGGGATTCGAACCTACGACTTTGGGCTCAGCGGCCGAACACAGCAGCCACTGGACCCCTCGACGCGTCCTTGCCGTTGTTAATTCCCTTTTCTCTTCTTTTTATTTTTTTTAGGAGATTGATGACAAAACGTATGAGTGTTTATGCTTTCTTAAACCATATGAGGCTTCTTTCGGTGAGCTTTTTCATAAACTCTTACCGGCATGCTCCCGGTAATCCGTGATGTGCCAACCCCGCCACCAATAGAACAAGATCATGCACAAAGTAGGTCGCAAGTGCGCAGAATAAAACAGATTAGCGCAGAAGGTCGCGGAAAAGCGGCAGTGCGAAACTAAGCTCGTGACACGTGCGCAGGTTGTTGGCACAGATCTGTCCTCTCGAAGCAGAGCAGATAATGTGTGCACAAAAATGAGAATGTACAAAGCATGCAGTCAAAAATGAGGATGTACAAAGCATGCAGTCAAAAATGAGGATGTACAAAGCATGCAGTTGCGATAGTTGCCTGCAGTGCCTGGGCGCTACGCGTTCCTGTTTTAAGTGAACCGAGAAATGAAGGCACAACTTTCTTTTGGAGGATGATCACTGCGCTGTAAATTTTTTTGCTTGTTTTTTTTTTAATTCTGCTTCCCAGCGTCATTGAGAGCAGTTGCATACCCAGGCATCCTGGCGACTCTCACGTCACTTAGCTCCACAGTTTGCCCGGTGTTAATTGAGTTGAAGCTCAAGGTTTACTGGAAGGCGCTGTTCCGGTAACACCAAATCGAAAAGAATTTCAGCCTATATACACTCACAACTTTTACCGTCATCTGCAAAAGATAGCCGACATGAGGTGCTCACCAGGCGTTCACTGAACAAACACTCGTCTAGAGGATTTCCCATCGAACAGAGCTGTAATGAGCACCATTTCCCCATTTAATATTTTTTTTTTGTATAACCAATTCGAGTCTACACAAGTCTGCAAAATTTATCAATGTCTCAGAGAATCTCTAATCTCATAAAAATGCGGGATTTATGGTGATGCCTGGAATATTTTTTAGCAATGAGTGAGCGCCTACGTTGCCATAATGGCATAGCGGCACGGTACATACGAAGGCGAAAGCGACGGCCACTTCGGTAACAAGCTGCGTCCTTTCAGGCCAGGCGAAAGGCGACGTCCGGAGGTACAGAATAGCGACTGTCAGGGCATTGCAGACCTGAAACGACGAGTTTAAAGCGGCATTAGTTTATCTGCACCACTGCAAAAGGAAAAAAGGCTCAACGAAGAAGAAAACTTCGGCTACAAAGTTCAGTAAGTTCCAGCAAGCATTACCGGTGCCGCTATAACGGCCAATTTTTTGAAGCATTCCCACCTTGTGCCAAGGTCACAGGATTTTAAAAATGGCCAGCAATGACGCGGCAGTGTACTTTTTTAAATTAAGGCAGTATTCTTGCAACATAATAAAATATAAAAGACAAATGCTTATGCGTTTACTCTCCGCAGGAATAGCAATTGCGAAAATGCTGAACTTTTCGTAAAAAAATTCTTTCGGGCTTCTCCACAAACACATGGTTGAAAAATTTGCAGACCATAAGTGCTCTTACATCTCAAAAGCACTTCATTCATTGAAAAAAAAAAAAGAGGCGGTGACTTAGGCGTCACCTCGCCAATGCATCTAAAAGCCTACGTAAGTAACTTACTTCCAAAATGTCTGCAAACATACTCTCATCCGCTATACTCCTTTATAAAACGAGTGAAGGCATGACAGAGATAAAGTTCGTAATGTTTGAAGGCACGGCATTACACTTGTAATCACTGAACGTACTATTCGAGAGCTATTCACAGCTGCTAATGGGACAATTAAGGTTCATGGATGACCGAAGGTTAACACAGAATCCTCGTCTTTGCTGATGGTGCTCTAACGCAACCCATACAGGAATGGTGCTTAATTGTAGGTTACGAAGTGTAATATGAAGGGAAAAAAACTTGCTATTCCAAAATTTGGCGAAGGACCGGTACTTTTCAATAGATACTATGGTGTGGGAAGTTTTAACAAGTGCATTTTCTGGGCGAGGTAATCACGGCACATTAGTTCATGAGAGAGGAATGAGACTCAGAGATCTGGATAGTGAATATTAGCACGAATATATCTTGACAGCACTACTTGATGTCTTTCATGCCTGAAGGTAACAAAAATTGCTTGTAGAGGGTTTACAAAAAAAAAAGCAGATACCTTCAAAGGAAGTCTACAGATAATCTTACAAAAATCTACTAGGGACTAAATAAGCAGCGTGGGTTAGAGAATAGAAATACGCTGAAAATTCTTTATTTGAAATTCATAACTTCAAATAAACATGACTGCGGCATGCAATACGTGCCATGACCCTACTGAAAAAAATTCTATGATGCAATAACCTCATAGATCATTCATCATAGATTATCATACAATCTGTATGACATATCATACAATCTGTATGATATATCATACAATTCGTATGATATATCATACAGATTGTATGATATGTCATACAGATTGTATGATATGTCATACAGATTGTATGATATTCTATGATGAATGATCTAGGAGGTTTTTGCATCATAGAACTTTTTTTCAGCAGGGGAATAATTGAACAGCGATGCTAGTTCAAGATGAAGGTGATATCATGTCACTGGGAATGGTCTTCGTCCTGCAGGGGATCGATTCGGCAGAAGAAAAGACGCTACCTAATTCTGCACAACACATTATGCCAAGAAAGCAAATGCACTGAGCCGAGAAGCTCGATTCGCGCACTGCTGGTTCACTGCAAGCACGTCCGGTCGACGAGTCCGCACACATGTGCAGATACTAATCCGCTGAAGAGCTTTAATTTATGCCTGCATCGTGTTGCGAAAGGTTGATCGCCGCGAAAAGGAGAACTCTATAAATCTCGCAACTACGTTCAGATCCTTTGAACTCATTCGGTGTTTGTGGCGTTTCAACAACGCTTCTCTTCGTCTCGAGCCGAAAGCTTCACTTTTCATGTAAGTATAGCAACACTTGTGCACTTGTGCACTTAAGTTTGTCTACAAATTTGTGGCACCTCGAAAATATTTGATGCTCAATTATAAACGGCCGTAGACGAACTAGAATAGTGTCACGCTGTCCTGAAACAAATACAGTAGGTGGGTTAAAAAGTTGGAAAGCCTGACACAGGTGCGGAAGCAGTTGATGCGCCGTCTATCGCGAGGTCACAGTTTGTACTGCTCTAATTTCATTTCAAGAGTATCTTTCGGACCGAATACACGTGCCTCGCAATTACTAAACCGTTCTTAACGCGAACAAAAAAGCATCGAATGCCGTTGTGAAAAAATGGTGATGTGGCTTTTCAACAGAGCAATATTTCATGAAACACCATGTCAGCTGTGCACGATAGATTACGAACATTATGAGTCCCGTACGGGGCATTTTTTTACAATCTACGGCTGCAAAATTAGGCTTGTTCAGATGCTTGAGAAGCAGTTGCCCTAGCGAGATTTGGTCTGAGCAAAATTCACAGTTGATTTTCTACGTACGTTCATGCTAACTGCGGACGGTTTTATGGCTAAAAGGTAGTTGTAAGAACATTTTTTTCATATGCAGCACATTATTAGCGCCTAACATCTTCACAAATCTTCTTATACCTCAGGAAATCAACAACCAATGGGCACTTAGGGCAACTGGGTGTATTTCAAGATGGAGTTTACACGTATCAGTGGAAACAGCATCACGAGGGCAGATTGGGGCAGGGTTAACTCCATGAAGATCAGTGCACTTGCCCACTAAGGCAGTATTTTTGTGTTGTGTTGTGTTGTGTTGTGTTGTGTTGTGTTGGGTTTAATGGAGCATAAGCGGCTAAGGGTATCATGCGCCAAGAACAAGGTTAGAAAAGTCTTCTGCAGGATCTTATCAGGAAATGAAAAGCGATCGGTGGTGTGAGGCAGTATTTAGACGACCCAAGTAATGCAGCGGTATGTTTCGGTCCCACTCACCAGGTAGGCGACGTCGCAGAGGGTGAGGCAGACCAGTTGCCTCTTTGCCAGGTTGGGCCGACGGACTATCTCGACGGCGGAAAGGAAGGAGCCGCCAAAGAAGGCCCACTTCAGCAGGACAGAAGCCTTGCCTGGGAGACTGCGGGACGGCTAGTAGAAGGCCAGCCCGCCGGAGGAAAACGTTCCCCAGTAAGCATCACGATATGTAATGCAATCGCTTTCGGCATGCGCTGCAACGCACGTTCTGTGGCAGGAGCTCAGGTAACGAGGCAATGCTAGCCCTTGTGTGCTGAAAACTGATGCATTTTGCAGTCGATACAAAGAACAACGTACTCTGGATGGTTTTGAAAGCTGGATGCTCTGTGTGGTGGCGCATTTATTTACAATAAAACGAAAACCTCAGTTAGCTCACTTCGCGTTCCAAGTCATATTGAGCGCGCACACCTGAAGACTCCTATACTTTCTACGCGCCTTTACGGAGCGGGTTGAGTGACAGTGGTGTGTGTGTAACCCCCGGCTTCCGCCAAGTTCGTCCACCTCAATGGTGACCTGAATCACGTGGCCATGAATGCAAGCCCGTAATTCATGGCCAACATGTCCGATATGGCTGCTGGACGGCATTCTTTTGACCCAGCAAGTGAACGCGTGAGCGTCTGTTTGCTCTACAGTACGGCAACTCCGTTTTCACCGCAGGAAATAATGTACACAGCTGTCGTTGGAACGAATGGAAGACCAAGAAACCAAGAAGACAAGGCGCTATGATATTGCTTGGTTTGTCCTGTGCCCGGGTAAAATTTTGAGAGCTTTCTCTCTTTCAACGGGCGGCCGGAAAAGAGAGAGTAATAGTGCCTTCTGGTGAGTTACGGCCAGCACGGGCATTTCACGCGGCACCAAGTAACCATCGGACTAAGTTAGAAAAAGGTTTTTTTTTGTTTTCACGCTTGGCGCAAGGAAGCTGTGGTTGGAAAGAAGTGCATGTGCCTCATCGCACATAGATGTTGAGACTGTACTGCTCGCTTCTGTGCTCTCTGCCCAAGCTAATGAGGAAGAAAGAAATGCCCTATGGTGGTTCCCGTGTTCTGTATACTTTTGCAGCATCCTGCGCACAGCAGCTACAACAACTGCAGCCGTGATTCCTCAGTTACCTCTTTAAGACATTCAGCTGCTCTACTATTGACATGAATCTTAAAACATTTCTGTGCATGTATTTAGAGCTCCCTATTCCACAAAAACAGCGTGAATGGCTCAAAGTCTTCATGAGTTGACGTACGCCGAACAATTCCACACACGCGTATATGCAAGCTCATTTCTTCTGGCAAACATGTTTGCGCTGAATTAATTCTTCTCCTCATCATCCAAAGCTTTTTCCGCAACGAACACGCAGGCATAGTGTCATTCAGTAAAACCCCTCCACTGCGTCAGAGAAGAAAGAAGTAACAGCACAGCATGCCACTTCGTAGGCGCGACTTAACAACATGACGGTGATATCGATTTCTTGGTTTCTAAAATTGTTTATTTTTTTAAACACAAAATGGCTATGTCATACTGGCCATTAGTAATTGCAACTGTACTCGTCATCACTGGCTTTCTTAAAACAATGCTAGAAGCTTCGAGGAAAAAAAAATGGAAGAGACCCGAACACAAACGTAGATGCCGTGCAGCAAAGGACTATCTTTAGGTTAGCATACCTGTGCATTCATACGTATGCGTCTCGTGCACAATTCTCCTGAAAATACGCTGCATGTTATTACCTGCAGTGTTTTGCAGACTTTGGACTATGTTTTCCCAGTTGTTTGACACGGAGTCCCGATTTTGGTTTCAGCCCTAGGACCCCCTGCTGAACAGATAGAAGCAATATATGAGCCGGAACACCGGAGCGCGGCCCTCCGCGCTTCGTGTAGCCCTGCCGTCGAGAAGCGGTAAACATTTGGGGCAAAGGCACATGCCCAGTAAACATAACCGGCTTCTCCTTGCATCTGGTGTCACCGAGTGTCACCTGGCATGTGGTGTCACTTGGCTGTGGTATCAGCTGGCATGCACCTGGTTTCACCCATTCTCGTCGGCTCTCGGCGGAAGCGATTTGGGAAGCGCTTCCGTGTTCCCTCTCATATTTTCTATTTGACGTTCACATATCTTTTCTCTGTTTTAGCAGATTATCAACAAGTTTATAGGGCCATCAGAATTACCGCTCTTCACATAATCGCCGAAACAGCAGGTAAGGTGTGCCGAAGGGCAGGCAAATGTTAAGCAACAGCTGTCTGTAAAAAAAAATGGTCGACCTTAACTTTTTGCATCTCGGTTTGCGTAGAAGGCTTCAGTCGAGGCAATGATCTTAAAGGGCAACTGCAGCACTTTTTTGACAATTTCGCGATATTCAAGAATTCAAATCAATGTAGGCTGTTGGTAAAGCATGCCAAGTGTTTTTGCATTAGCATTTAAAATAGTGACATAATCGACGATTGAATTTTGCGCTGCTCCTCAATGCACCGGAGAAGTTCAGGGAAACTCAGCATGACGTCACGGAAGGTATGATTTCAAATTACCGCTGTCGTCAGCCACACCCTGCCCTGACGCGTTAGACACTGCCAAACAACTCTCGGCAAGGTTCGCCTTCGGTGGCGTTGGTTTTTTTCCTTCAAAGCGGGCGTCGCATGCTTTACGTGCAAGTTTCACACATTCGACTCTCTTAAGCTCGTTGATTTCTAAAACCTATGCAGTTTCCCTTTAAGCCCAGAGAAATAGAATGAAAGCTTACAGAGGAAAAAGAATTTTACGCACAAAATGTTAGAGGGTGCAAGCCTACACCGTAGAGCCAGACCAAACGGCGGCAGCCTGCTACCACGCCTGTCATCTACATTTAAGAACTGAAATAGTTTTACCAACAGTGAAGAAAAGTGTCCATATATCCAAGACAGGCAGCTCTCAATATATGCTCCAGGATGGCTCAAGTCTGACGGTTAGACCAGAAGTTTTGGTTTGAAACAAATAATTTTTAAAAGAGGAAGTCTGAGAATATATTCTTCAGGAGAAGTAAAAAACTCATAGATAAACCTTGTTGGCATCTTCTTGGAATCTGGGCGGTGGCCACCTTGCTTAGGAAATGAAAGTGGCTGTTTCATTTATTTATTTTTTTAAACAGATTATGCGGGTTCAGTAGAATAGAGTTAAAAGATGTCCCTGTCAAATTTGAAGTGTGCGTTGCTTTCAGCTGCTGCTTCACCACTGCCCGTGGTTGAACTTCTTGATGCGCAAGCGCTTTGTAAAAGTTGCAAAGAAAGCCCCAAGGTTCCCAAGGCGAATGTAATCTCCAGAGGTCGAGAAAGTGGCCGTTCCTCATTTTCACAGCGGCCTCGAATGGTCTTTCCCAATGTGTGGGCCCAGTCTCGCTAGCAGAAAACACACGACGCAATCTAACGAGACTGTCTTTTTATCGTTGCCCCCGGACGACAGTGTCACAATGCCATAATCTTTGTTAACCAACTTCCGAGAGTAGCAGCGATGCCTGCAAAATTAGAGCCTTTAGGGGATAGCGCATCGACGACGAAGTCCGCTTCCTACAACTCACACAGCAGTCACCAAAGCCTCGCCTCACCTCTGCTGGTACAGCGGTGCTTATCGCGAAGCGACGCGACTGGGCACGACGATTCACTCCTAGTGTGTGCTGATATGGCTTATGGCAAAGTAGAGACCAGGGTCCAGAAAATAACAGCCAGAGCTACGCTGAACGCCACAGTTATTTCCAGTTCTAATGCGTCGTGGAGATTTATCGGTGCACGGAGATATGGCCCCAACGTTTCTCTGCAATATAAGAGCTGGCTGCGATCTTCTCCACCTGAAGAGTTAATTTAAAGGGATGCTGTGGGCAAGCTGAAGTTGGCCTGTGTCCAGAGATCACTACGTTGTATCGAAAAAGCGTGCACTCAGATAGAAAATTTAGCGTTTATAAGCTGTGAAAAGCGCACAGAATATAATACCGACATCGCGATCCTCTGTTTATTTCGCGACCAAACAGCGGAGTGGTCAAGACAGTTATCTCTGGAGCGGATCTATGAGGCTATGCTATAGCAGTGCTCACTTCTAAAGACTCATCATTGTGACTATCTCGGTCTTGACGTCCCAATTTCAGTTGAGCGGCAGGTAATTTTATGTCGAGTTTTCTCAGCACTGATGCGTGCCTTCTGGTGTTGAGCAAGCGTCTAGACAGCCAGAAAGATGAATAGAAATCATTTTTCCTATCCATAAAAAGTAGAGCGATCTTAAGAATTACTTTTGGATGCAACGCATCGCTGCCTGTGGCCAGTGGCGACGCCTCTTTTCTACACATTTTATGCATTACAGCTTAAAATGCAGTGAGTAACGTACCTCCAATAAAACGTCCATGGCGCTCTCCCGGAGTGCGCCAGAGCACACGTGTGTCTGATTAGGAACGACACGAAGCTACCGCCGCAACTGCAAAACTAGATCAGATGTGTTACAGTTTACACAACGGCGCAGTAAAAACGAGAACAAAACGCGTACTTGGAGACAAGAATTGGGGCTTCGTTACTGCGCATCGTTCGCCCATTTATTCAGCACACCATGCAAAAAAAGCTGCAGAAAGTGGATCAATAGATCGCCGAAGAGGACGCGCTTGCCGGAAAGGGAGAATTCTGGCCGCTTGAGCCAAACCGCTGCTCGAGCCAAGGAAGGAATAAAACCTTGGTTTGAAGCACCCACCCGGCTCCTTGAGTGGAGTGCCAATATGGCACTCTAGGCTGTCCTCCCATCAGCAGTTTTTTTCCCGGGAACCTCAGCCATCCGGTGATCAGGGCGGAGTCAGGTGCTCCTTTCTCGAAACGCGACGAAAACGGGCATCTTCGAAAAGCTTCTCTGCCATTGTTAATAACGCAACGCAAATGTAAAATGTGTAGTTTTCCAGAAGTAAGAACCTTAATTTATGAGTAAAATCAGCGAGCTACACTTGCATAAGTTAATATTTTCTCCTTTGATGACAATAGAGTGCGTTTATGCTCAGAAATGGATATCACAACTTATTTTTTTTTACGGTCATACTCAGTGGTTCCGTCGCCATCGCAGAGACGAATGGTTTTTTTCGAGCTTACTGGCGTTTACTGATATACTGATTTGTTAAAATGTCCGTTTGACTATTGCTCAAAATAAAGAAATGGTAGTCGTTTTGCGTAACTAGGCCAAATAACTAACTTGCGTAACTAGGCCAAGGGATATATATATATATATATATATATATATATATATATATATATATATATATATATATATATATATAAATATATATATATATATATATATGAAAGAAGCCAACACCCACAGAAACCAAGGGGCACAGGGGATTTTTTTTTATTTATTTATTTATTTTGTGGTGTTGATCAATTTAGAATATTACTGAATATGTTATCGCTTAAATCTAATTGATTAGAAAAGCAGAAGAAAAAACAACCACTGCCGCCTGTGGGATCCGAACCCACGACCTCCGAATTACGCGTCAGGTGCTCTACCCCTGAGCTACGGCGATGGCTGTCAAATCTTCTGCTTTCGGGGGTATTTATGTTTACAAGTAACCTAACCTTGAGAGCGTTCATCAGCGCCACCCACGTTCATAAGCGGCGGACGTAGAACGTCCTGAGTTGCCGCAGGTGTGACGTAGAACGTCATCGAACGGAGAGGGTGGAAGCTGCGTGAGAACCCTCTTATGCTTCCTATGGCGTCAAGGCTGCCAGAACCGAGGCCCTCGCTAAGCAATTAAGTAAACAAGGGAAGGGGAATGAGGGGCTCGTTATAAACATGAAAGAAGCCAACAGCCACAGATTGCTTAGCGAGGGCCTCGGTTCTGGCAGCCTTGTTGCCATAGGAAGCATAAGAGGGTTCTCACGCAGCTTCCATCCTCTCCGTTCGATGACGTTCTACGTCACACCTGCGGTAACTCAGGACGTTCTACGTCCGCCGCTTATGAACGTGGGTGGCGCTGATGAACACTCTCAAGGTTAGGTTACTTGTAAACATAAATACCCCCGAAAGCAGAAGGTTTGACAGCCGTCGCCGTAGCTCAGAGGTAGAGCACCGCACGCGTAATTCGGAGGCCGTGGGTTCGGATCCCACCGGCGGCAGTGGTTGTTTTTTCTTCTGCTTTTCTAATCAATTAGATTTAAGCGATAACATATTCAGTAATATTCTAAGTTGATCAACACCACAAAATAAATAAATCAATAAAAAAAAAATCCCCTGTGCCCCTTGGTTTCTGTGGCTGTTGGCTTCTTTCATGTTTATAACGAGCCCCTCATTCCCCTTCCCTTGTTTACTTATATATATATATATATATATATATATATATATATATATATATATATATATATATATATATATATATATATATAAACGTAATTCGGTTGACACACGGTAGAAAAACAACAACTTTATTCTAACGTTTCGACCAGGGTCTGGCCTTCGTCAGAGTGCACTTCGTCACTCTGACGAAGGCCAGACCCTGGTCGAAACGTTAGAATAAAGTTGTTCTTTTTCTACCGTGTGTCAACCGAATTACGTTTATGTTCTACCGGATCCATCCGATCTTCGCCCCCTTCTTATGTATATATATATATATATATATATATATATATATATATATATATATATATATCCATGAAGGCGGCATTCTCGAGACCCGTGTGCTGTGCGATGCCACTGCACGTTAAAGAACCCCAGGTGGCCAAAATTTCCGGAGCCCTTCACTGCGGCGTCCCTCATAGACTTAGTTGCTTTGGGACGTTAAATATATATATATATATATATATATATACAAATACAATACAAGCTCGGCCGGTGAGCTGCCTGCCACAAAACAGGCTTCATAAAAACAGACAGGCAAACATACAATGGCTAAATCTGGGGAATGGCCCCTGTAAGCGCTAGCGCACTAAAATTATGCACGTGGCTGGTAGTACTTGCGCCTGTTCTCCATAATCTGTGTATTGCAGACAGTTATGTCGCGCAGGAAAAGTGTCGTGATGCCTCCGATAGGTAAAGCGTATCCCGCAGTGTACGTGCTTGGGGCTGTCGCAATTAACACATATTTACAGGAGGATTCATGCTGAACACGTTTCTTACTAGAGGAAGGCCAGGGAGGTGGGATTCCTGGCAATACAAAACAAAGTGAACACGGGTTCAGGGGAAGCCTGAGTACGTTAAGACAATGTTTCGACAAACACAACCGGTCTTCGTCTGGGCAAAGCAATCATCATTGACGGGGGTTAAATAGGGCCTCCACATGAAGGAGGAAGCCCCAGCGAGAAAGAGCAGTGTGTGGTGTGGGAAGGGTGGCGGGATGGGGCGCATGGACCTAAAAATCCGTTTTCCAGGCAGAATGTGTGCTAAAGAGATGAGCGGGTGACCTGCAAAACTGTAACAAAAAGAAAGAAAGCTCAGCAGAACTAAGTTTAAGGGACGACGAAGGTGCAGAAATAGCGAACCTATCAGTCGACCCTGCGCACCAACCTCATTTAGTTCTGCTGAGCTGACGTTTTTCTTTATCCGATTTTTGAAAGTCAAACGGTACAATCATCTTCAGCAGCCATCCAGCCTAGACAACAGATTTTCAAGTTAAAGCTTCCCATCCCACCACCCTTCACACGTCATATCCTCCTCCCCCTCACCTTGGTTTCCTCCTTACAGTGAAGAACCTATTTCGTAATCATCATCATCATCATCATCATCATCAGCCTGCCCGCACTTAGGGCAAAGGCCTCTCCTGTGTCTCTCCAATCAACCTTTTCCTATGCCAGTTGCGTACACCCTACCATCGCAAACTTAATCTCATCAGCCCATCGAACTATCTGCTGCCCCTCCTACGCTTTCCTTCTCTTGGAATCCACTCCGTTGTCCTTAAGTACCAGCGGTTATCTTGCCTTCGCATTACATGCCCTGCCCAAGCCCACTTCTTCCTCTTGATTTCGACTAGGATGTCATTAACCATATTTGTTTCAGAAACTTTTCTTCTTCTTTTTAACGACTCAAAAGTCTTATACAATAACAAAGATAGATTAACTAAGGAAATTAGCGAAGCATTTCATATTCAGAAAAACCACGACACATGCGTAAGCACTCCATCCGTCCTTGTTCATGACTGTGAGATATCGTTTTTTGAAGATCATGGCTGATTGTAACATCTAATCAGTGTTGTTGGCGTCGATCATGCGTGCTCCTGGTTGTTTGTAGAGCATATTTTTTCGTGTTCCGTGCAATAAACCTTCAGCTGCTAGTCAGCGCCTGTCCCGTCGTCTTCTTTTCTTGTGTCCCTTTTCCTGCGCTGTTTTTTTCTCTAGATGTACCAACTCGCTCCACTCGCCGTTTTACTAATTTTTTTTTTCAGATAATTCAATTTACCCTGAAAGAAATGGAATAAAAACACGGAAGTTTTTTGTCCAGAGCAACTCATCGGAAACGCTTACGTGATATACTTTGAAATCCTTCTTATACGCACATTTGCTTTTCATAGCTCGTGAGCGAAAAATATGTGAACAAACTTACAATTCCAGCTGAATATCGGTTAAATTCTGGACTTGGCTAACCTCGGCGAACCTCCTGATTTGTTCTAGCCCGTATCTGGGCCAATGAGCCAAGCGGTGCCCCGGTGGCGTCAACTCCATCGTGCGAACCTTAGCACTTCCCTCTAGTGCAGGTCTTGTTTCCTGCGTTTACTTGAGTTGACTACTAGTTACGAGCCGTTTTTTTTAGCTGTGTGTCAGTGAGACGGCATGGTTAAAACCTTGGTCCTGAAGCATCAATGAATGCCCACCTATAAAGCACTAAGCATGCAGAAATCGCTGTCGCAAAGTCTTTCTCCATATCTGTTGTTTATGATGTTCCCGCCCCAAGCTCTCCGCAAGTTTTGTCCCGCAGAGGTTATCGAAGCCACGTCTTGCTACCTCTCGTCCACGGTCCATCCGGAGGGCCCCTGGCGGAATGCTCCAACTGAAGGCAGCGCTCACCGGCTCGTTCCATCGTTTTGCTTTTTGGTTGGTTGGTTTATGGGGTTTAACGCCGCAAGACGACTAAGGCTATGAGAGACGCCGTAGTGGAGGGCTCCGGAAATTTCGACCACCTGGGGTTCTTTAACGTGCCCTGACATCGCACAGTACACGGACCTCTAGAATTTCTCCTCCAAGGGAATTCAACCGCCGCGGCTGGGATCGAACCATAACCACTGAGCCACCGCGGCGGCCGTTTTGCTTTCTCCTTTTCCTTCCGCAGACGGACCAGGTTAATCCGCGAGGCGAGTTAATCTCTATAGCGGGGGCGCGCCAGCACGTTGTAGCGTTTAAAAGGCATTTTCCGCTTTGCCCGTTTCGTTGTCTCTACTCTTGACGCGCATGTTCGGCCTCCTTCCGCTTGCAGTCTTCGGTTCGATCGCGTTCTGAACGCGTTCCCGTCACATTTCACCGACTCCGGGATTAGACTCGGACGCTTGTTGAGCTTCGCTGCACGGACGCCGTCGTGGCTGCAACGGCACACTTCCACCATGCTGTAAAGAATGCATGGCAGACCGATTTTTAAATGAAGGTGGACCGACCACTACAGCAGTGTGCGAACGCAGGGCAACAACTCCTTGGAAATTCCCTGATGTTTTCCCCTTTGTAACCTCACATATGCAACTGCAGACCGGCCGCCTTCTTCCGATGCCAAGCACTCGTCCGCCCCCATGCCACACGCGCACCCCCCAATGTTAGGTGCATTGCACCTGCGCGGCCAATTGTGTGCTTTGCGCATGCGCATCCGCCGTCTTTTCCTTCTCGACACAGAGTCGAGCCGCCGCGGTGGCTCAGTGGTTATGGTGCTCGGCTGCTGACCCGAAAGACGCGGGTTCGATCCCGGCCGCGGCGGTTGAATTTCTTTGGAGGAGAAATTCAAGAGGCCCGTGTACTGTGCGATGTGAGCGCACGTTAAAGAACCCCAGGTGGTCGAAATTTCCGGAGCCCTCCACTACGGCGTCCCTAATAGCCTTAGTCGCTTTGGGACGTTAAACCCCATAAACCAAACCAAACCAAACCGACGCCGAGTCGAAACGGCAGCACAATCGAATCGTAGCCGTCGAGTACTTGGTACCGTAGGTGTTTCGAGAAGGCGAAACGCAAAACGCATCCCTGTGCTGTGCGACGTTGGTGACGCTATCAGACTGACGCTAGGGTCTAATCGAGGTTAAGGTGATCTGATTTGTTCGTGCCGCAGGTGGAAGTTGATGAAGAGGACGGTGTGCAATGCACAGCGCGAGAGCGTGTTGCAGTTCAACACGAGACGCGATCGGACTGCGACGAGAACCAGTTTGAAGTTTTCCCCCTTTTTACAGAAGTTCTTCCATGCAATAAAGAAAAAAAAACTGCGGCGATAGCATGGTGCTCTAGAGGTGTGGCCAGCGCCCCTCATCTGTTGGCGCCGCCGCGGGTTCAGGACCCAGTCACTGCAGTGTTTTTTTTTATTTCTGCATGGGCAGTTGCTACCCCAGGTTTCCCCAAGGTCATCTTCAAGGTCAGCCTTTCTCAAAAACTCGGTGAGCCTGTTATTTATTTATTTATTTATTTATTTATTTGTGAATACTATAGCCCTCACTTGAGGGCCATAACAGGAGAGGTTTTTATTTTAATTATCGAGGAACAAAAACGTCAGGCACCAACAAGACACAAAAAAACATAATCAAAACACGAATACTTAGCAACTTAACAAACAAGGATGAGGGACATCATAACAACAGCATGATCAGTTGTCAATTCCCCTGTTGTCTGTAATATAATTCCAAAAAGTTCTCAAACTCTTTGACATTTTGAGCTGTGACAATGAATTCCGCAAGACCATTCCACATATTAATACATGAGGGGAAAAAAGAGCTTTGAAAAGCACATAGGTGCGCTCTGTACGGCCGTATTGCGGCACTGTGGTTTAAACGCGCACTTTGTTTTAGAGGTGGGTGAATATATGTTTCTTTGTTTATTTTTAGTTGATTCCTGGTGATTTGGAAAAACAGTTTCAACCGTTGTTTTTTCCGTCGTGTTTCGAGCAGTTCCAGGTCGCAAGATTTAAGCATGTCTTAATTAAGCATGTTATACCTCGTGTGGTGGTCTTTTCGACATAAAATCACCTGATAGTGGAGTAATTACTTGATATCTCAAAAATTGTTTTCTTCTAAAGTGGACACATTATGTTCATACTTTTTCCTAAGATAACATATGTCCTCCTCATGTGCCTCTTTTTATACCAACATGAAAAACCTACTGTGAGTAGATGGGTGCCGTAAATATTTCAACGTCTCCAAGTCATGCGGCGGTCTTTTGATCCTATCGTGCCGTGCTGGTGTCACAGCGAGTAGCGTTGCCAGTAGGTAGGCTTCAGTTGCTTGGCAAGAGCGTGCCGACCGCAACGAGCTTTCTGATGTGGTGAGGACAGTGTACTAAGAAGACTTCTGTTGTGGCTCGGGAAAACGCAAGAAGAAAAATGGATGAACGCAGGGAAGCCAGCAAGTTTACCGATGCTCGTGGCGCCTTCTAGAGCGGATTCAGACCTCTTGCTACAAGTTCGAAACGGCAACACAGGCGGCAACGGCGCTGCGAAATACCATTTGCAAATGGTATGACAGACCAAGAAAACGTTGAATCGCATCTGCAGCACAAAACCTTGGGGCCTTCTAACCTCATTCTTAAAGAATAAAATGAAATAGCATTTGGAAGTTGTCCCACCCCAAAGACTTCTAAACGACTCTAAATTTTCGGAAGTGGGCCTACCCCACAAAATGGAATAAGTTGGATTTGTTGTGGTAAAAATGGATTTGTGTCGATTAGTCCACTTCTTGTGTATTAGTGATGATTGATGGGTGGATATGGTGGGTTAGTGGGTAGTTAGTGGGCAAGGTGAATTAGTAGGTGCCTTAATGTGGATTGGTTGGTCGGGTTAGTATAATCCCATACGATAATCCAATATAATGTAGTCGGCAGCATTCTAGTGCTCAGATTTTAAAATTTGGCTGCGCAGATGACGTCACGACCCTCTCTACAAATGAGGAAATCTCTCTAGGCGAAAGCGAAATTTTTTTTATCATGACCTAAATGCTAGAGCATTAAAACTGGCTTAGGCTCTCTCTTTTAGAACAACATTTAGCTGTTAAGTGTACATACAGCAGCTGCTGTCACAGGATGCGAATATCAGGCACTTCAATCAGTTTGTTCTTGCATTCAAAGGAATTTCAAAGGTCATCAATGGTCAAAGGTCAACTACTCGGCGGTGCGCACACGGGGAGCGATGCTGGAAGCCAGGGCTACACAGTCATCGCCTTGTGCTAAAGAAATGTGGGGTCCGCCGTGAAACGTGGCCAAATATAACAGTGCCTGCACAAATGCAGCGCATACAGCATTCGATATCGTTAAAGCAGCGCAGGCTAAGAGATATGCTGTCTTAACACCTGTAGTCACCATCAGGTGCACGTGCCTTGCGCGCAGAATACTGCGGGCACACATTCGAGATGAGAACGGCGTGCTGTGTGCGGTACTAAGCCGATAGCTAGACAACTGAAATAGGTGCCAGGAGAGGTGTCCATCCTGACAGCGTGGCGACACGATTGCGTGATCATTTCATCAGATTTATTTTTAACTGGAAAGAAACTGGCCTCACAGAGGCTGTTAACGCCTGATCATCTTCCCATGAATCGCCTTTGCATAGTGATTATTCTTGGTTTATACTTTGGCCGACCAGCTTCGTTTTTCGTCCGGCTTTAGGGCTTCTACTTCGCACCTAGGCGCAATACGTTGTTTTTTTATGTTTGTCGAAAAAAAAGGTACGAAATTTCACGTCATCAGATGACAGCTGGGGTTCTCGTCCCTACTGCTTGCCGTTATCTCTTCCCTAGAATCTTTACTTCTCGGTATCGGAGCACTGCAGCAGGAGGCCTCAACTGCAGCATTTACAGCACCTGCTCGCACGGAAGACTCCGAAACTGTTTGACCACACGTCAGTCCTCTTGCTTCTCGGAAGTACGACCAATCGCCTCATGCACTCCAGCGGAGCGTTCGTTTCTCAGCGTTGACGAACCGCGGCTGCGGTGTACACCTCATGAGTGCCATTTTTTTTCCTGCGGGCAGTTCACTCTTTTCTGCCCCCTTCTCGTCATACAGCATGACTGCCGATGACTTGGCCGCTCTGCGTTTGCTGCTGACCGACCTGACACCAGCGGAGCTCCGCTCCCTGGAAAACGATGACTTGTCGTGGCTTCCGCTGCTGCAAAATCTACCACCGGACACCGTCCTCCGCGCCATATGCGATGCTGTGCAAGCCGTGCAGCCCATAGAGTATCGCCTGTGGTGCGTAGCGTTTCTCCGCTGCCAGTTAATACCCCTGAAGCGCGTCAAGCCGTGGCAGCTTTATCACCTGCGCATAGCTCCGACGTGGGATGACTGCTCTCCACTGATCGCACGGACGTCAGCACTTATTCAGCTTCCGGGCAGCGACGCGACGATCGCCTGGAGTGTGTGGGGTACTGCGCTCCACGGCTGCCTGCTCATCCTCAACCTGCAGTTCCCGTTCATAGGGCGTATCCCGGTGTATGTGGTGCTGTGGCCTGGACAGCCAGTGCTCGCCATCAGCTCCCAGGAATACGGCACCCAGTGCTACGTGATGCTCGCGATGAGCGTGGCGCTAAATAGCGGTTTTGTGGAGCTTCTGGACTTGATTTCCGACGACCTCAATTCGGCGTACCACGTCGCCGTGCATCTCATCGAGAGCACGTCATCAAAACCGGCTCCAGGGTACCGGACGGTCAGTGATCACAGCGATGTTACCCCGAGTTCTGTGAATGAACAAGGCGGGTTTAAATACTAAGGAAATTTATTTCTTCCCCATAATATCTGTTGGCGTTTCAAGTCCATTTCGCAGCTCTACAAATATAAATAGTACAGTAAAGAAATAAAATTTACCAAGGGCTTAACCTGCTTCTTAACCTGCTTCGAATGCGGCAGTGTTGTCTCACCGCCAGTATTGTCGCGAGGTTCATTAAGGATATCTTCCTTTATAATGGCAAGCCTACTCATTAGTATACAGTCGCCGCCGCGGTGGCTCAGCGGTTATGGTGCTCGGCCGCTGTCCCGAAAGACGCGGGTTCGATCCCGGCCGCGGCGGCTAGAATTTCTTTGGAGGAGAAATTCTAGAGGCCCGTGTACTGTGCGATGTCAGTGCACGTTAAAGAACCCCAGGTGGTCGAAATTTCCGGAGCCCTCCACTACGGCGTCTCTCATAGCCTTAGTCGCTTTGGGACGTTAAACCCCATAAACCATAAACCAACCATTAGTATACAGTCGTAAGGGAGCGCGTGCTAGGTTCACCTTTATTCGCCAAAGAATCCACGTGGTTTTGTGGATACTGTTTGCTTACTCGCCTCGCAGTCTCCTGGTCCTTGGTTCAGTGTCCCACCCCTTCGGAAGAAATTTTATTTTTCTTTGCTGGTGACCCCACCGTGCTTCTTAATGCTACTTCATCTTATGGTCACCTGAAGACGTCATGAAAAACCATGGTGACGTCACTGTAGATTTCGGGCCACTACTGCTGAACAACACCGATGCCGTCGGGTTTCGTTGCCGACGAGCCATATACATCTTTCGCAGTAAATATTAAAAGGTCAAGCAAACGTCATGGCGCCACGCACGATTACTGCCACTTGCAAGCAGATTGCAAGAAGATTGCAATACTTGCCAGCAGATTTTACAATGACATTAGAGCCCAGCTTCCTGTATTCTTCGCTGTCGGTATATTGTTCGCGTCGCGCCCCCCGTCGGCCCGCTACTTCATCCTATGAGAGCAGTCGTTCTCATCCAGCGCCGCCGAAGCCCCTGTTCACCTCGTCTTCTTCGTGTGACCAGCTTGTGACAGTGTGTGACGAGTGACAGCCAACAAGTGACTGGGCAGCGGGCGCTCAGCCCTGATTGTGTGACACGTGTTACAAAGCAGGTTACGCCAGGTATGGATAGTAGCTGGGTGCGCTTGAGCGTAGTAGTACTTTGTAGGCAGCTCCCTTAAAATGGCTGCCAAATCGCGAGGGTCGAATCTAATTAAGCTGTGTGTGCTACATCTACACAGCCGACGCGCCAACGCATCGAGCAGATACACGTGCTCGCAACACTACGCGGAAGCCGGAAACCAGAGACCGAAAACTTCTTGCGGGCCGAACACACCATCACCATTCGTCATCAACGCGTTATTTATATCGTCATCAATTCGAGAAGAGCCTCACTATGATGACTGACTCCAGTACTGGGGTACGCGCCTGTCATTTTTAGCTCCCATGCTCGGTAAATTATAGCAAAAATCGTCCGGAAAGAGCGGCGAACCTGACTGCGAACATGAGGGCGACTTTATCCGAAACATTCGGAGACATTCCATTTGAATGATGTCCAGCAGAGAAAACTTCAGCCCCTACGGGGCTTCGAATTAGAGACCAGTTTCGTTTTTCGATGCCTTAGACCGCTCGGCCATCGCCCCTTTTTTTTTTCTTCATTGTTCGGCCATCGTCGCAGCCTCGCGCGCTGCGTATTCTAACTGGTAGCATCCCACTCTTTGCGTTCAATAAAGTCGGTTCTGTAATATTTCCACCGTTTTGTTCTGCGGCGCAATTGTTGGCGAAAGCAACTAAAGGGCGTGCGTGCTTCACGCAGTGAAAGGCGAAGTTATCTACGCAGGACGAGAGTTGAACGTGCTCGCAGTACGAAAAAAAAACGGCGATTGTGAATCTCGGTAATACCAATGGGCGGTGCAGTTTAGTGCGGATATTGCTTGTCGGCAGGTGCGTTATGTTGGATTTGGTCCCCGATTGCAAGCATGACGCAGACAGACGTAAACGGCTCAAGTCAGTATCCAGGAGCGCCATTTTCAGGCAGCCATCTTCCCATTCGGAAACACTCCTCCTCGTGTGTCTTTCCTAGGGATAGATATCGTGGTAGAGCTCGCCCACACATATAATAAACTTTGTCCAATGTATTGAGGGGACACCCTCCAATGTGGAGTAGTTTTCAATCAAACAGTAATTCCTCACTAGTAATCACTAGCTCTCAGCTGTTGATCATATCCACCATCCCCCTCGCTGAACCATCTCCCAGCCTTCCTCCTTAGCTTCGTTTATAGAGCAACTGTTCCGGTTAGTCAGTGGCCCCGGTTTGATCCCTGGACCAGTGAGACTGTTGCTTTAACTGCGAAGCTTTTCAGAAATCAGCGTTCCTGTCCTTCTTTCTTTCCTAATCAAATCTTCGTGTACTGGCTAAAATAGCGCTGTAATAGTTTTTCAATGGGTCTTCGGCGGACAACCGTTATCAACACCCGCACACTGTCACGCGGCTTGTATTCCGTGTGCCGCCGGCGTAGATAGTGGCATAGAGGATCAGTGTGCTGCTGGTTTTAAGTGCGCAGACTGTCGAGCCAATGGGGCAGACAGTGACGCCGAGGTTGTCTTCTTCGGTGACGTTGGGCAGCGTTGCAAGTTATTTTGTACTTTCCTGGCGAGTACTAGCTTGAAGGCGTCTTTGGGTTTTTCCCCTTCAAGGCGGCGTTGCACCCACAGCCGCGTTAGGCAGGATAATTCTCGATTGTTTTCACAGCGTCAACGTGCGTGCTTGTTTGTGATTGAACCGTTTAAGAACCCCGTAAGACGACAGTAGGTGTGGTAGGCAGTGGTTCCTCTGATTGCTTGTGAGGATGTATCGCAATATTATTTGCATGCCTTCGGCGACTGATGCAGTTCTATTGTCGCCAGTGACCTGCTGGACTCCATGTCAGCTGATGTTCCTTTCAGCAGAACCTTTGCCTCTGCGTAAGGGGGCTTGTGATCGGTTGAAACAACTGCCTGCTTATTACAGAACGCTGACAGTGGGAACCAGCCGAGTAGATTCATGCAGACTGGCTGCTGCAGAGCTCATTTTGTACCTTTTTGCCGAGCGCACCTAAGCACCTGTGACTGTGGGCTTCTTCGAAGCTTTTTGAAGCTGTCGACTTAGGATATTCCTATCTGAGCGGGACATCTGCCTTTGTCAGCTGCGTAAGACGCTCGGCGATGATAGTAGAAGAGTTGCTAACAGGGCGTTTATGTAGGCGCACGGTGACCAGAAATCTGAGAAGAGCTTTCTTGTCGGCAGACTCGCACACTGCGGACACTGCGCGACAGCGATAATATTGTACGCACAAGGGCAAACTCCGTCATGTCCACAGGTCATTTGCGTCATTTCCACAATAGGCAGAAAAAAAGACTAAAAATTCAAGGGGTGCATTTTGTTGACCTAAAGTGCGGTGAGGCGAATTCCTTAAGCGCGGTGTTGCTGCTTGTGTCACTGATGTGTTGTTAAGATGTTAAGCTTCGCCTCTAAGAGTAAAATGCGACAGCGTCTTGCAAAGCTGCCAGAGAGTCCACAGAACGCCATCGCCCGTTCGGCTCTACGCCTTGCTCGCCGGTAAATTGGTTTTTGAGGAAAGGAAATGTATCTGTCTCGCATACATCGGTGGACACCTAAACCTCGCCGTAACGGGAAGGGAGGAAGATGGGAGTAAACAGAGAGAGAAAGAAACTTTACTTCAACAGGAATTCGGGGCCCGCCCAAGGGTCCCCGCACGACCCCACTGCACTCAAGTGTTTATGTTCCTAAGGTCCACTACACTGGCAGCACGGCCGGTGGCGATGGTCTGCACGGCCGGGTCCTCCGAGCGCAGCAGGGTCTCCCAGTCCTCCAAGGTATTGAGGTTCTCTAGGTCCCGCGGGGGAGGGTCCGCCGGACAGAGGGAAAGGTTGTGGAGGGAAGAAGAGAAGGGTTCTGGGCATAGGGCGCAGGCAGGAGTAGGGAAGGAGGGATGATAGTGGGTTAGTATTCATTAGACGCGCCTTTGTTCAATCCAAACCATCGAGCTGGCATGGCGCAGGATTGGTGCGATGTGGGGAGAGGCTCAGGCAATAAAAACAAAAAAAAGAAACTGGCATGGCGCAGTGGTTAGCACGCTCGTCTCGCACTCCGGAGGCCGGGGTTCGATTCCCGAACTCGACCAATTTCCTACTCGGTTTTATTTATTTATCTGGTCTGATTAGAAAGGTTAGTTAGGCTATTTGTGTGATTAAGCAATTAACTAACCTCAGTCCCACTTACTTGGAGCATCACTATACATCCCTTTAATTGGTTGCATGGTTACAATTGGCCCGTTTGAAATTCACGCACTCTGACGTCCCGACCGTTTCGACCCATTGAAAAGCGTGACATTTCTGTCGACAACTCCTGCTTACAACGATGAGGCATTAAAGGCTTCCGCCTTAAAAGAAAATTCCCAACCCACACCGCCAGAGTGTAGCAGGATACAAGTGAATAACACAGAGGCAGATACCCCTCCAAGGAGGTCCTCCATCCTGCGGCGCCGACCAATCGTCGCAACGTCGCAGCTAATCCGACTGATGCCCGTTTCACATGGTGCGATTCTTGCCACAGCGCACTGCGATTTCAGCCGCACTGCGACAGAAAGGCACGCCGCTCCCGTCGCAAAGCGGCTGCGGCAGGCTTCCAACCAGTTGGTCGCACGCCGCACAGTCGCAGCGATCGTTGCGAACGACGCGGCCGTCAGCCAATAGAATTCAAAAGTGTGACATCACAGGAAACGACGTAGCGGAAGACGTCGAAACTGCACCAGAGGTATTTTCACTTTGTTTGGAAGCGCTCGGGCGAGGAAGAAAAAACTTTTTTTTTTCCTCCACGCGCTCGGGTCTGTTGATTTCTCAACATGTCACGTGCATTATTTAACGAGCTGCTCATCGTAGTTGCGTACAAAAGCAAAAACTTAAGAATACCTTATTTGCATAAAGTACTTGATATTTTAATAACAGCACATTACTTCAATAAAAAATGAAACTTTAAGCGTGTTCTACGTTTCTTATTGGAAAATTATGCGTGGGCCGCTCGTGCCGCACCAACAGAAATCGCAGGCGCCGCAAGCATGTGAAAGGGCTGTCGCGACTGGCGCCGCTGCGACACTGCGACTGGACCGAAGTTTTTCGTTCGCGTCGCATCATGTGAAACGGCCATAAGTCGTAGTTAACTACCTTGCTCCTGCAAGCCCCTACGACGTCACACAAGCATTTCCAAGTGCTTAATAGTGGGGTCATAGCAATCAGTCTATGCCACCTGGTGGAGAACCTACTTAAAGTGTGTTTGATGCTGCGTTCTTGAATCCTACCTGACTATTAAAATGGTCTATAAGTTGCAGCCTTTTTGGTAGCAAAGCCGCACTTATCTGGTTGGAAGTAAGCCCGGAGGACTTAATTTTCCCGAGAGCTGCGTCATTATGTTCATAATCGGCATAACTGCGTCCACTGCAGGACAGCAACCTCTCCCGCTGACCTTCTATTAACCCTGACCTGAAGGGGGCGCCAGCTACACCCCTTGTCCCTGCGAACACCAAAACACCATTCACATCCTGCCGCCACCTGCGACGTTTACCCCAAGTCTAAGCTGACCTCCAAGAATGCGGGCAAAGATGTAAACGTCATAATTACATTTAGGTCCATACGTTGTACAACTCCACCAAAGCTCCGGGAACTGGAGACGAAGAATACAATGGAAATGTAGAACTGGCAGACGACTAGAAGGCGCGAGCCGTAAACATGCACTCATTGAGGAAGGAAAGCTAAAGAGACGATACGCGCGGCGCCCGTGCGGACGGTTTGTTTACAAAAGTAAGCGATTGGTATGGGGGGGGGGGGGGGGGGGGGCAGAGTATGAATGAATACAGAATGCACGCATTCCGCGGTGCAGTTTTAAGCCAAAGTGTTGCGCCTTCGTCACTCCTTGGGCCTGTGTATTACACTGACAATTGCAGATATATTGTTCTGCTCGTGGTGAAACGCATTGCATGCCGTATTTCAAATACTGAAAGGGCTTTTCAGAGGAGTGAGGTCTGCAGTTCCATTCGCCTTCGTGTCATGTGGACTGCAGGCGATAACTTGTGATAATGCGGACATAAGGGACGAAAACCGCCTGCCGACGTTAGAGCAGTGTTTATTATGCGAAGCATACTACTTTAGCTACCACTTCAGCCCTTCACCGTGGTTGTGCGCCTCCAAATCACGTGATACATGACGTCACACCACGTTACACGATGACGTCACGACAGTGGAGAAACGGGGGCCCACCTCGCGCCGTCGCTGTGGTTGTGCGCCTCCAAATTACGCGACACGATGATGCTTCACATTCTCCAGGCTTAACCAAGTTAAGCCTCAGCCATTTTTTTTTTTTCATTTTGTACGCCAACTGCAAAGCGTTACCATTTGAGGACGTGAAACTTTTTTTATGCAAGTACTGGCGATGTATTGACTACCTGTCTTGTGTTCTATCTGTTCATATTTCCCGATTTTCTTGTATTAAGGAACAGTTATTTTTCTATCAAGCCTTTGTGTATCATGTTGATTTTGGTTTGGGTCTAGACTTTACGTGCTCCTTTTTTATTTTGCCCTGGTATAAACAGTTTCCTTCACACTCTTTCTTCTTATCAAATACTGCATGCTAAATAGCCACTTGTTCCAAAACAGAAGACAAGCGCGCCCGATAGAAAGAGCCCCTGTTGATTGATGAATCTATACCTGCCTGTATTATATGTACCTTATTCTGTGCAACCTATACTGAAATAATTTCGATACGATGAAATTCGCAGAAGGGATTAAACGAGACATTCTGTCCACCTCCGGCCACAGCCAAATGTGGGTAACGCGCAAGCGATTCGAAATTCGCGCCAGTAAAACCGTAACAGCAAGTGCGGGCCTGTTGCTCTCGCCAACCGCAAGATGCTCTAGAATCGACTGGGCCACTGAGGTCTATGGGGTGTCCCCTCGTGTTCATTCATTCTGCATGATGCACGTTTCGGCGATATCGAGCTCGATAGTGCCGCTGTCACGTTTTTCGACGCCTCATCGAGTAATATGACGCCGCACTTAACATGCTGCCGATAACAGTCACCCACGTTCCGTATCAGTCTTACCTCTGAATCTTTTGCGTGGCTCTCTTGAAAAAAAAGAGGGCTGCGTGACACCTTTTTGCTGTAGGTTGGCGCAACTGCGGTGGTCTGTGAAGGTCAAAGGCGGCCGGAATGCAGGGTTTTCCGCAGTAGCGTGTTTGGCGTCGGTATCTATATTTCTCTTTTGCGTCTGCAACACGTATTAATCCACCACGGACTTCAGATATTGCTATTTTGAAAACAGTGGTTCACGTATACGCGAGTAAATATGCTAGTTCCGCCGGACAAGACAGGTTTGCCGCTTGATACCTGTCAATGGCTTCATTACAAATGTAGGTCGGAATGGCGTAGTCTTGAACCCTAGAAGCCGTCTAGCTTGATGAAGCTCATTTTCTCTCGCTTCTATGCCAAGGATATTTTGAGCACTTAATAGGTAGCTTTTTAACAAAGTAGCATTTTTCACTGTACCTCGATTTCTTCCGTCGACTTCGATCTGTCAGTATTCACTCTTAGGTTCAATCGAAGAGATGTAATTAAAGTACCAAATGCGATCTATGGCGTCGTCTGTGCGTGGGAGACAGTAGACGTCCTTCTTTGTTACGCTGTTTGAATGGCTGTTAAACAAGCACGGCAGAAGTGTTGGGGGCTGTGGTTGTTTTTGACATGGGCCACTGTCGATGCCCGAAGGATTCTTTTACGGCTGCCGATGTCTTTGCACAACATTTCATTGTCTTGGTCTTTATTGGTCTTAAGTTGTCATTTCGAGAACGAGTAGGGACTTTAACAGGCAGTTCCTGCGGATGCTTCTAATTTGGTACCATGCCTGAAGATTCGTCTCTGCCACTGTCCTGACGACGAAAAGAAAACAACACTTTTAGCGTCATAAGAAAGGGTTAAAATCTTATTTGTAATTACGTATAATAGGATTAAGTAGTAGTAGTAAAAGACTTTTAATCGACCATAATTTACAGGCCGAGCATTTCGACCGCCTGGGCGACCAGAAGCCGCTGTTCTTCTTCCCCTTCAGCGCCAAGCCAGTCGAGCCAGGTGGTAATGGATAGAGAGGGTGGGGGGAAGGAACCCGACTGCTGAGCAGCCGGGCAATAGAAGAGGCAATGGGCCAGGTCCGCATAGATACAGGGGCAGTTGGGACAGGAAGGGTCCGATCGATAGCGATAGAGGAAGAGGCGGGACGGGGTGATAACTGCATTCATCTGAATGTGCCGAAGAAGGCGAGACTCCGGCACCGTGAGTGATGGATGAGGGGGAGGGTAAAGGCGTTTGTCGAGGCGGAGCTCAAGGTAGACCTCTTTTATGGTGCGGCGAAGGGTGAGTCTCCCACCGTCCTCCGAGGGCTTGGGCCAGGGGATCAACGGTGCCCGGAAAAGTGTGTCGCGGGCGAGCTGATGGGCCAGCTCATTGCCGTCAATCCCTGAATGCCCAGGGACCCAACGGAGAAAAACTGACAAAAATAGGCTTTGCAGCATGGTTTCTTTGCGTTGCTCACAACAGGCCTGAACGGGCTACGCGTTCCGACTGTCACCAGATTCATACAGAAGAACTGCTGAGACTCTGTTGCGGTGTTGGTATTCTTGTAATTTGTATCCAGAGCATTCGCCAGTCCGTTTTAAAAAGATGCGCTGCGAATTGCGAAGTCAGCTCTCCTGTCAAAGACCTGTGTGGCCCTTGACGATACCGCATATGTTGTCGGCAGCTTACACACCTAGTGAAACCATCATGTTTCAAACAGAGATTTGAGTGCGTTAAATAAACCTTGAAAAGTGAGGAAAAAAACTTTTATTTCCGTTTTTCTCACTGGCCAGGCAAAGGAAAAAACGCCGAAATGTCCAAATGTCCAAACGCTTTCAACAAATCTTTCCTTCCCATCGCCATAGAAGAATGGAACAATCTTCCTGAAACCGTTGTCATCGAAACTAATCCCACCAGATTTAGGCAGCTAATAAAAGACCACTTGAACCAACTATAGCTACTTCCCTCGCGATGCTCTGCCTGCAATTTGAACTGCTTGTGTCATTGCGAACCCCCCTCCCCCCCCCCCCCCCACCAAAGGTGTTTTCCCACTTATTTAATTTCCGTACATTTTAATGTTTAATTTTATATACTACTGCTTTGCCTTATATATTCTGTACTACTTGAATTACCTGACGCTAATTTCACGTCAAACTTGTTATTCTTGTTATTTTTGTTGTGCTTTTTTATGTTTACATGCCTTTGTATGACCGTTTCACACAACTCTCTTCCCCGCCCCCTTATGTAATGTCCCAGACAGGATCTTTAAGGGTTCAATAAATGATGATGATGATGATGATGATGATGTTTTTTTATTGCACAGTAATATTTCATGACTAACTTATAGTGTGACCTAAATGAGCCATTTGGGAGTCTGCTTAGCATCTGGAGGAGTCCACATGCGGATAACGGTCTTTGTCGCAACTGCCAACGTCAGTCGCATGTTGGCTGTTCCGAATTCTTCCGTCGTCGGCGTCATGTGAAAGAAACTGGTCGCAGTTTTATATTTTACATGCGAAGATGTGCAACAGGCTTACGGGAGAGCGCATACAAAAACTTGATTACTTCTACGTGGGATACAAACTGAACGTGGGAAATAGTGCACAAAATCATTGCCTTCACACGGTTCAGACTGATGTAGTTTTTTCGTCATTTGTACTGTACGCAGTATGTCACCATCTTTTCCTGAAAAAGCTGCGCAATATATCTTAGTACAAAAGATATAACTCTACTTATTTCTGAATTGCGAAATAAATGTGAGTAATATAAACACGATGGGTTCTCGTTTTTTTTTCGAAGTTGGGTATTTTTCTGAAAATACGCACAACGAAAAATATTTTTCTTTCGCCCTTTCAAAATTTCATGAAGGTTTACATTTCTAGTTTGGAACTGCTGTAACGCTCACGTGCTGGAACGTTCTTAAAGTGCGTGCAGGGCGGCGTGTTGTGGCTGATTTAGACGGGCGTGCTCTCGACGGTGCCGCGCGAACTACATGCCTAAGATCACATTGAGCGAACACTACCGTGAAGCAGCGAACGACCTCGATTAGGCGTTGATTTAGCAGCATACTTGCGGCGCACCATCCCGTCGGTGTGAAACACGACCTCCAACTGTCTGAATAGGTGAGCCATCTACGGCATCGCCGCATTCTTGAGTCGCGCAAAACGTCTACCCCGATGTCCTCAAAGGCACTGACTTTGTAGCCGTCAAAGCCACGACTCTCATTTCACTGGTTCTCGTCCTCGCAATGCAAGCTAGTCTCAAGGTGCGCATCAGATCTTCGTCGTGAGTGCGAACCGTGGTTGGCGAGTTCTGCTGTGTTTCCGCCTAGTGTTGTTCTTGGTTGTGCTGGTACTCTTTCTTGTGGAGTTAATTTAAGCGCACTGCGTCGTCGTGGGCAGAACATATTTTTTCATCGCTGATACCATGCGCTCATGCATCGCCAAGCTTGGCTTAAATGAGTTCACGTATTAGCAGCGATCGTACTAAAACTACAAACACTGCATAAATACAAGATTACTGAGATGTGGCAAAGAAAATAAAAAAAAGAAAAATTACAAGATACTAAAGGGGGTCTGAAAGGGTGTACGATACAGTTGCGGTATGCTGGGGTTGTTGAAGTACGCCGATACACATATATTGCCCAGAAAGAATTTTTTTTAATGCGCTTTTTAGGAGCTCAGCTATCTGTAGTCAGAATTAGAATTTCGACGTCCTCGCACCTTTCCCTCTCCTCTCGTCACTTTTAGCACGCTAGAAGGTGGGCGCTCCTCCGCCGGCCCCACCTCAGAGGGCGGAGCTTCCTGACCCGCCGGAGCTACGCTGCTTATTGGCCGCGGCCATGCTGGCTTGATGACGTCAAAAAGAATCTAACCAATAGCCACCTCTCAACTTGTATACGCAGGTGCGAGCGCGAGCATGAAACAGTCACCGGAAAGAGCTCGAAAACTTTCACATGTGACTGTGGGCTCTCTGATGCGTCCACAAGTCTATTATTTTGCTCAGGTGTTCATGAAAACTCAACGCAGTGATTGAGCTAGTTGGTGTGCTCTCCTCGGGAGGTGTTTCAGAGACCCTTCAGAGGACATCCCCGGGCTACAATCTCGCATGGCTACCAAACTTGTAGCCATGCGAGATTTCTTTCCGATGTAAATCAATTTCAACGTTTGCCGTTTCCGTGCCCAGAGTTCTGATAATATGTACGAATAAAAGTACATTTGCTAGGTCACAAACATTACTGGCACTTTACTACCCGTTATCCGCTTCATTAACAAAATTTGAGGCGTGTAGTAGGTCGTCTGGGCATATTATAAAAGCATTGTTTTCGTTCGCTGCTTCCGCGATTCAATGTGCCTATAAGGGCTATTCGAAAGGGACGGGAACGGTTTGCACTTTTCCCGGTTCTTGAAATAGTTCCACTCGGTATACTGAAAAATAGCGGTCGATTTGCGTAGTTAGTCCAAATGCGAATTAGGTGCACTATCACTTCGGTTTTCACTTCGTTATCTGCTATTCAGATAGCGATAATGGGTTAGGGCCCATATATATATATGGAATTAATCCTTCTCTAATCTACATTCATAGATCCCTGAGAGTCCTGGGCTGGACAAAATTTGTTTTTTTTAATAGTTACATGCACTAGGAAGGTTGCTTCGACTGCATGCTTTTCGAAAGCGCATGCATTTTGGCACGATGTAGCCTGATTTTCTCAAGCCACATCCCCGAGGATAATCGCGTTTTTGAAATTCTACAAACTTATATTGCTATTGGTGGAGGTTGCTGCGTTCACCGTTCCCCATCACCGTGGACCTTCGCAGTCGCACCATCCCGATGTCCAAGACCAGTCAACAGCCCGCCCCCCCGCCGCAGCCCGTCATCTGCTCCGGTGCCGTCCGGCAGCGCGAGCCCGCTGTTTTCAGCGGCCACAGCGACCAGGATGTGGAAGATTGGCTGGAATCATACGAACGGGTGAGCCGCCATAACAATTGGCATGACAGCGTCAAACTGACCAACGTTATATTCTACCTGAGCGACGTAGCGAACCTGTGGTTTCGAAACCACGAGGCCGACATTCCCACCTGGGCCGTTTTCAAGAGCACCCTTGCGGAGGTTTTCGGCCGTCCCGCCGTGCGGGAACTGCGCGCTGAACAAAGCCTGCGTATCCGAGCTCAGCACAAGGACGAGAGTTTCACGAGCTACATTGAAAATGTAGTTGACCTATGCAAGCGTGTTTATCCGGCTATGTCTGAAGCTGACAAGATTAAGCACGTCCTGAAAGGCATCGACGACGACGCTTTTCAGATGTTGTTGGCGAAGAGCCCCACCACCGTCGCCTCGGTTTATACACTATGCCAAAGTTTTGACGAGTTGCGCAAGCAACGTCTTTGCGCTCGTCGCCCTCCCCTGCCTGCCGACTCCATCTCCGGCCTGGGCATCAACCACGACTTGCTAGCCACAATCAAAGACTTAGTGCGGGAAGAGGTCGCCCGGCAGCTATCGCTCATCTCTAACCCCACCCGTCACTGCCCGTCCTCAGTCCTGAGATCCGGAATGCCATCACGCAGGAGGTCGCCGATGCACTTCCTAGTCTTTGGCAACCGGCACCTTTGGCTCCCCAGGCTGGTCTACTCCCGATCCAGCCCACCCCAGTTGCCGCCCCGTTAAGCTACGACCCTCCAGTAAGCGTGCCGCCTGCGCCCGCACCCGTGCCTCTCACGTATGCCGAGGCTGTCAGAAGACCACCGCGGCCGCAGGCCTATGCCTATGTTCCTGCTGCGGTGCCTGCGCCTGTTGTTTCCCGACAGCGTTTCGCGCCCGCTGCCTACAATCCTTGGCGCACGGCTGACAACCGACCGATCTGCTACGCCTGCGGTTTTCCAGGCCACGTCGCTCGCCTATGTCGACGTACTCTGCCTGCTCCTCTCCAACCCCTGCCGGACTACCCCGATAGGGATCGCATATTTCGCCCACCTTTCGAACCACCGCATCAGGGGACCTCACCTGACCGCGCGCTTGGTCGCCCGCCCTACGTTTCCCACCGCTCGCCCTCCCCTCGCCGCCGCTCCTTGTCGCCCATGAGGCGTCGCCCCGTCCACGCCGATTCAGAAAACTAGCAGCCGCAGTTCCTGGGGCACGAACTGCGCTATCATCGCCCTGCTTAAGTCCTCGCCTTTCACCGCCGAATCTTCTTGACGTGTTTGTAAACGGCGTCAAGACACTTGCGCTTGTGGACACTGGGGCCTCCGTTTCTGTCATTAACGAAAACTTCTGCCGTTCGCTTCGAAAAGTTACCACCCCATCTTCTGGACTCTCCCTCCGTGCAGCTAGCGCCGAGCCCGTTCATCCGTCTGCCGCTTGCACAGCACGCGTCGTCATCGCCGACGTTTTATATGTTGTCGAATTTTTAGTTCTCCGTGCAAGCTCCCATGACGTCATCCTTGGCTGGGATTTTCTATCCCGCCACAGCGCCGTCATTGACTGCGCCCGTGCGCATGTCGTCTTTTCTACGCTCTGTGATGCGCCCTTCGACGAGCCTTCGATTCGCCGTGATGCTGAGTTTGTTGTCGCCGAGACACTCACATTCCCCCTGACAGTGCTGTGCTTGTCTCTGTTTGCGCCGCCTCTGTTTCTTACGCCACCGTTCTCCTCACGCCTTCTCCCATCCTTGCTTCTCGCCGACGCCTCTCTGTTCCCTTCGCCGTCATCGACATTCAACACGGTACTGCCGCCATCCTCGTCTCTAACACCTCCTTCTCTGCGTTCTCCCTGCTCTGTGGCGAGTGCCTTGGCCATTTTGAAACCGCTTACTTGATCACTTCCTTAAACACCGATGTGACCTCCTCCAGTCCCGACATCGCTGCCCTCACCCCACGTGGCCCTACTCCCGATCACCCACTGCCTTCGGACATTTTCGACCGCTCTATTGACCCCGCCCTTGGCACAGCTCAACACGCGCAGCTGCTTGCCCTGCTCAACCAGTTTCGCTCATCGTTTCACCACCAGTCCTCTTCTTTGGGCCGTGCGACCACTGTCGAGCACCACATTGAAACCGGTACCCATACTCCTCTCCGCCAGCGCACCTACCGTGTGTCACTTCCCGAGCGCCGCCTCATCGCTGAGCAAGTGGACGACATGCTACAACGCGGCATTATTCAGCCATCTGCCAGTTCTTGGTCATCCCCAGTGGTCCTGGTGAAGAAGAGGGATGGCTCGATACACTGTAAACACAAATAAGCCCAAATAGGAATATAAATGGCTAGTGTCCGCTTTTAAACTCCTTATTGAAAATTGCGCAATCGACTTTAAGTAGTAAAAAAGAGGAAATCCTCCTTTTTTACTGCCGTCGCGAAATCGAGGAGTAAAATAAAGCATTTACATGATTTTACTACTTTTCCAAGAAGGAGTATGTCGGCTTCAATACTCCTTCGGGCCCTTTATGCACTCCTTAGTGTCTGCCCGCCGCCTAGTGGCAGCTGCCGGTTCGCTGCACTTGCAGGTGACGACGCCGGCTCTGTCGTCGCTGCCTGCTCGCCTGTGCTTTTGCTGCTTCACGCACGTTTGTCATGTTACAAGACACCGGATCGCCGCAACCTCGCGCACCAATGTGCGCCACAGACAGTGCCTGTGAAGCCCCCAGTGTATTCGGAGAACGCTTGGTGTTGCATCGCCTGCGACGACAGTCTGCGAGAGGCTTAGCCAGCCGAGCTCCGCCGAGCCAACATGGCGGTGTGTGACGCGTCGACCTCCCCGATGCCGCCAGTTTGCCACCCGCTCCTTTGCGCGCTCTGGTCGTGACGTAAGACTGGACATCATCGACCTTAGCAGCAACGTGCTGCAATGAACGTCTCGCTCAAGCCAGCAATATGTGCAGAAGCAGCGGCTAGTCATTCATTGTCTACGCAGCATACAAGTGTTGGCTGCTGCCGTTTCGCCGCGCCGACATGGCGGTGTGTGGGTGACGCACCAGTTTTCTCGACATCGTCGGCCCCTCGTTCTTTCGCTGTATTGCAAGAATACTAAAGACCGGATTATCATCGTCGTGTGTTCTGGTAAGCAGTATTAAGCTCTCCTTTGATGCCATAGACGCGCATGCACTTAACGCCGCTCCCTTTTCAGTGTGCGTAGACTTGCTGTGAACCACGGGTGCGCCGAGATGAAAGGCTTAACGAGAACAGCAAAACAGCAAAGGCTTCATTGTGGTCCGGTGGAGCCAACTCACACAGCAGGCATGAAGTAAGTATCGGAGAAATTTGTTGTTGCATGCGGCTGAAAAAAAGAGTGTGGCACTGCAGTCGTGGCTGTTACGCTAACATGTACAGCTGGAAGTACGGTCAGTTCTTCTAGGGACCAAATTTTCTTCATGCGTTCACGCCCCATGAATATGGAAAAGCTGTACAGGCAATGACAGGTGAAAATGCACAGCCTTGGGGTCTCTGAATTTTTGTCACGTTATTACGAACAGTGCTGAGAACCGTGCCCTAATCGGTTGCTTCCTTTCCTGTGTTTTAAGAGGGCCTTGTTATGCAAACAATGCAAGCGATTTCATTCTTTTCAGTCATAGCACAGGACATGGCGACGCCTTAGCGCTCACGGAGATTAGCTAAACTGTTACATTTTCCGAGTTGGTGGCATCTTAACGTTGCAGCGATTTTCGGCAGCGGACATGAGGTTTCAACCATACTGAACGCTGCCTTTTCTGGATGGTTAGGCGTCTAGTTCCAAAATGTGGTATCTTGTAAGCTCTTTGCATTTGAAAAATGTTAAAAGAAGTTTCCACTTCGCGTGCAGTTTCCGAACACATTCCATTATGTGAAACTCGTGGAGGCAAGCGTTCCGGTCAGACTGCTGATCCCAGGAAGGCAGCGAAAGAAAAAGAATAAAGCATACGCCAGTGTACGAGATCCCCTGCTCGTGCTGGACGTAGTACATTGGCGAAAGCAAGCATTTCCCAGAAAAACTGAAGCAGCACAAAGCGGATGCCAAAGAAATGAACAAGGAAGGAAGCGCGGGTTGACAAGACTGACTTCGAGGGAACTATCCTTGCATCAACTGTCTACGATCAGTGACCCGGCGGATGACTAACCGAAGGCTTAAAAAAGGCAAGCTGTGACTCACTCGCAGTCACACCTGCTGAAAGAACCAAGAAGATTCCCAAACATGTTTTTTTTTTTGGTTGGCGTTCTTTCCCGAAAGTATATTCCTTTCCCAGCCATAGACCTGTGTAGAATGTTTTCTTTTGAACCCTGGCCACGAATGTGAGGGCAAAGCTTAACAGAAGACAGCTGGCGGCGGGAGGGTGGGTCTGGTGGTAGCTTTCTATTCCTAACAATGCCTGCTATGTCAGTCACCCTTGCCCTGCCTTTGGCCTATACGCAGAATGAGGACGTCCTGAAAATGCGTAGCTGCGGGCTCTACCATCAAGGAAATTGCATGTAAGCTTCCGCTGCGTGTATGCAAAGCGCTGTCTTTTGTTTGCATGTCTTGATTTCAGTAATTGGTTCTGATATGGTGCCTGAAAAGCATGAGGAACCTCTGACAAGTAAAAAAAATTATATCTCGAGGCCTCTTTCGGTGCAGGAACGCAGCCAAAGGCAGCGCGAATGCGCAAGTGCCTCAGTAAGACCATTTTATTTTTTTTCAGTTTTATGCTTTGCGGAAAAAATGTTCCCTATCGATGCTGCTTCCCATTCGCCGTATTGCCTTAACGTTTACGAAAGCGGCTCTCTGGAATTTGTGATTCCCTGAAAACCGCGTTTAGCCGCTGTCATCCGACAGGGTACAGGTATGTATTAGCTAGTTGATTACCTACTATGTTCTGCTAGCTAATCTTTTGTCATGAAAAACGTTTAAACTTCAATTATACCTATTTTATTGAAAAGTGCACTCTGAACGGCTTTGGGACGTTGACTTCTACACTTGAAGCACGTCATACTTCAAGCTTAGAGGTGCAATTCCTCTGATGCATTTGTTTTTCTAATCTTTCTTTCAGAAGGAGCCTGTATGTTGACAGCGAAGCATTTCAAGGTTCCCTCCTTGCTTTCAAGTGTGGCATCTCTATTTTCATTCCTTTGGGTATTTAAATTATGTACCCAAAGACAGCGTGGGTTAAGGCACTCTTCTTTTCTACAGGGGCCAAGACGTTGGTTCTCTGTAACCGTCGAAAGCAAGCTGCCGAACACGTCTCAAATGCTTTGTACCCAATAAAATATTGTTTGAAATAAATCACTGTAAGTTCATCGACGCATTTATCCTGGACTATCAAGCTCTAAAATGAGCCTTCCATACGAATACTTTATTTCAAATCGGCTTCCGCATCAAGTGAAGTAATATACTCGTCTGGGAATCATAAATGTAACCCTATAGTAAGAAAAATTTCTCCAAAAATTTCCTGTCAAAACTACTTAAAAGGAACAGGCACGTACTCCTGAAATGTACTATAAAAGTAGCTGCAAAGGAGTATATAATACTCCTATTAATTGCCATGCTAACTCCTTTGTGATCACAACTTTACTCCTAAATAAACTCCCGTCTGCAGAGCGGTAACACTTTACTCCTTCTAGCACTCCGAAAGTACCCCTTCAAGCAGAGGAGTAGACGATATACTCCTATTATGAGGAGTATAAAAACCCCTTTTCGGGAGTGCGCTACGCGATGAGCTATTTACTCCTATCCGGGTGTTTTTCGGTTTGCAGTGTACGCTTTTGCGTGGACTATCGCCGGCTCAACAAAATTACGCGCAAAGACGTCTACCCGCTACCCCGTATTGACGACGCCCTAGACTGCTTGCAAGGCGCCGAATTCTTCTCCTCTCTGGATCTCCGTTCCGGCTATTGGCAAGTCCTGATGTCTGAGTCCGACAGTCCTAAAACGGCATTCGTTACCCCTGACGGCCTATATGAATTCACTGTAATGCCATTCGGGCTGTGTAACGCTCCCGCCACGTTCGAACGAATGATGGACAATATATTGCGCGGGCTCAAGTGGAACATTTGTCTCTGCTACTTGGATGATGTTGTTGTGTTTTCGCCCGATTTTCCGACGCATCTCCAGCGCTTGCGCCAGATATTGAGCTGCCTCACCCGTGCTGGCCTTCAGCTTAACCTCAAGAAATGTCACTTTGGCGCCCGGCAACTGACAATACTCGGCCACCTCGTATCCAAAGATGGCGTCCTACCTGATCCTGACAAACTCCGGGCTGTGGCAGAATTCCCTAAACCGACCTCTACGAAACAGGTGCGCCGATTTGTGGGCCTCTGCTCCTATTTTCGGCGCTTTGTCCCTAATTTCGCCTCTATCGTCGCGCCCCTTACGAAACTCCTCAATGGCCCCGCCGACCTGTCTACGTGGGACTCTGCCTGCGATGAAGCTTTTGCTGCGCTCCGTCGTCGTCTTACTTCACCCCCTATTCTTCGGCACTATGACCCCAGTGCTCCTACTGAGGTGCACACCGACGCAAACGGAATTGGCCTCGGCGCTGTCCTGGCCCAGCGCAAGCCCGAATTTTCTGAATACGTTGTTGCGTACGCCAGCCGTGCTCTCACCAAAGCAGAGTCGAACTACAGCGTGACTGAAAAGGAGTGTCTGGCCGTAGTGTGGGCTCTCACAAAATTCCGCCCTTACTTATATGGTCGCCCGTTCACCGTCGTTACTGATCACCACGCCTTGTGTTGGTTGGCCTCCCTCAAAGATCCCTGAGGACGCCTTGGCCGCTGGGCACTCCGTCTTCAGGAATTCGATGTTACCGTTGTCTACCGGTCGGGCCGCAAGCACTCCGACGCCTTGTCACGCTCGCCATGGCCCTCTCCTGCGCCCTCTTCCCTCGTGTCTGATTCCCCACTCGCAGCGCTCACTGCTATCGACATGCCCAATCAACAACGCCAGGATCCATGGATTTCTTCCTTGCTGGATGCCCTTCGTGCACACTCTACGTCCTCCTTCACTCGGGCCCTTCGTCGCCAAGCTTCCCATTTCGCCATCCGCGACGATCTCCTGTACCGCCGCAACTATCGTCCGGACGGCCGAAAGTGGCTCCTCGTGATTCCCCGCCATCTTCGGTCTGAGATCTGTGCGCACTACCACGCCGACCCTCAAAGCGCTCATGAGCACGCTGGATCGCTAAAAACCTACGAGCGGCTACGCCAGAGGTACTACTGGCGGGGCATGTACAACTTTGTTCGTCGATACGTTCGCTCCTGCACAGCCTGTCAGCAGCGGAAGTCGTCACCTAGACCCTCGACTGCCCCGTTACAGCCATTACCGTGCCCGGCTCGCCCTTTCGATCATATGGGCATCGACGTATATGGGCCGCTCCCCTTCACGACCGCCGGGAATCGATGGATTATAGTCGCCGTGGACCACCTCACTCGGTATGCTGAGACCGCTGCCCTGGTTGGTGGCCCTGGGGAGTGGCCAAGACACAGGCCGTGAACTGTTGGAATGATTAGGAGTCTTAGAGGAAAAGGAGTATTAGTAGGGTATAGGCTGACAGATTGGACGATGCAACGAAAGGGGTCCTGTTAGCTGGGAGATCGAAGATGGGACGACGGCCTTATGTGCAAATTTGAATGCATCATATGGAATGGTTCAATTTTGTATTTACTGAAAGAGAGACAGAAAAAAAAATAATAAAAAAATAATACATAAAAAATAATAATAATAATAATACTAAATGAATTGCTTGATAATCAGAAAAATGAAAACAAATAGAAAAATAAATAAATATAATTAATATTAGCATGGGAGTCGCTGTGTTTCTAGAAGAAATTTTTGAACTGCACAGCGCGCACTCCTGTTGCTTCGTGCAAGCGAAGTAGCGCCAAAGGAAAGAACAACCTCAGTGGTCACAGGCAAACCCAGCTGGTGTGAAACGGAATTTCTAATAGGCGCCTCCTCAAAGAAGAGAATCGGCGGCAGAACAGCAGGTAGTGATCCACTGTCTCAGGCTCGGCACAAAATGGGCACAGTGGAGAAACCGCCAGACCAGATCTTTGAAGGCAGAAATTTAGCAGAGGAACTCGGCATCGCAAACGCGTGAAAGAGACCTCCAGTCTGCGCGAACTCCAGTCTTTGCTACTCCAAGGGTGCAGAAGGTGCTGATATTCGGGAGATGAAGTAAGCGCCGAGGCTGAAAATTCCTGAAATATTGTATAACTGCGAAACCTCACCGCAGCTGTATATGCGCAGGTTGGCAGGACAGCAATTGTTGGGCCACAGAGAGAGGCCCTTGCTAATGAATCAGCAACCTCATTTAACTGAATGCCCACATGACCCGGTACCCAAAGCAACCTCACCGAATTTAGATGGAGCGGGATCAGCTGCTTAAAGAGGCGTAATGCCCGAGACTCAGAGGGTGATGATAATGAAAAGCAAATAGATAGAGAGTCCGTCATAACCATGACTTGGGAAACGGCAGCATCTAATTTACGCAAGGCTAGAATGACAGCTAATAATTCGGCCAGATAAATTGGAGTGAAGTCAGGGAGACGGAGAGAAAAGGACCATCCCAATGCAGGTGAAAAAATGCCCACACCTGCCTTTTCACGATCCTGCGAGGCATCGGTAGCAATGAGAATATGAAAAGGAAAGGACCTTAGGTGGTCCTGTAACAAACCGTGAAGGAGAGGAAAGGGCTGGAGCTTGGCATTCGATGGGAAAATGTTATCAAATGCAATCTCGACTGAAGGTGAGATGTTATGCAGTGGATGGATATCTGTGAGCTTAATGTTTAAGGGATCGAGGAGAGACTGCACGAAACATATCTGCGGAGTATGCAAACGAGACCAGGTGGCATTTAAAAAGACTCTGGGTTGACTAAGAAATATTACATTGGATGTGTGGAGAGGAGAGTCGCACAATTTTAAAAAGGTTTGGACTGTTAAAAGGCGAAATCTGGCTAATAAAGATGGAATTCGCGCCTCAAGGTGCAGGACAACATTAGCTACATACTTTGGAAGTCCCAAGCAGAGGCGCAACGCCTCACGCTCCAAGAGCACAAGCGGTCGAAGTTTATAGGCAGGAGCTCTTGAGAATAAAACACATCCGAACTCCAAAATTGGGCGGACATAAATTTTATAGATCAGCAGAAGTGTGTGCCTTCTCATCCCTGACCTAGCGCTGCAAAGCCGACGCAGGATGCCAATGGCCCGAACTCCTTTTACAGAAACTTGCTCAAAAAAAGGAGTTCGGGCCATTGGCATCATGCGTCGGCTTTGCAGCGCCGCTGCCCTACCTGCGGCTACTGCTCGCGACGTCGCCTTCTTCCTTCTTCATCACTTCGTCCTGCGTCACGGCGCTCCGCGAGAACTTCTCAGTGACCGCAGCCGTGTTTTCTTGTCTGAAGTTGTTCGCGAGCTTCTCGATGCGTGCCACTCAGTCCACCGTACCACTACCGCTTACCACCCCCAAACCAACGGCCTCACCGAACGATTCAACCGTACTCTTGGGGACATGATCGCCATGTACATTAGCTCCGACCGCTCTAATTGGGATCAAGTCCTTCCGTTCGTCACCTATGCATATAACACCGCATCCCAGGCAACCACCGGCTTTTCCCCATTCTTTCTTTTATTTGGGCGCGAGCCTTCCTGTCTGCTGGACACAATCCTTCCCTACAACCCCGACAGCTCAGAATATACTTCCATTTCTGACATTACCCGCCATGCTGAGCAGTGCCGCCAGTTGGCTCGCTCCTTCACCGCCGAACGTCAAGGGCTCCGGAAACATGAGTCGGACCAAGACACGCCCGCTACACACTTCTCCACTGGATCACTGGTCTGGCTCTCTGTCCCGGCTGCGTCCAAATTTTCGGCCAAGCACATTGGTCCTTACCGCACCTTAGAGCGTACGTCACCAGTGAACTATATCATCGAACCGGTGACACCTTCTTTGGACCATCGCCGCCGTGGTCGCGACGTCGTTCATGTCAGCCGCTTGAAGCCTTATTACAGCCCTCTCGTCGCCTCCTCGCCTTGAGTCGCCAGGATGGCTCCCTCTTTCCGCCGGGGCAGTTGGAATGAAGATGATGATGCAGCACCGCCACCAAGGACGACGAAGCGCTAGCGCCGCCCGTGAGAGGCTCGTGCTGGAGAACTGCCGCTTGTGTGCCGGGCTCTCGCCTCGCCGGTTCCTAGACGACTTGCGCTCGGGTCTTCGTTGCCGGCGCTTCAACGTGCCAATAAACCACTCTTCACTATTACTAACGACCGGCTGCAAATCTACTAGTTAAAAAGTTAATCAGTGAAAATTAGTTAAGCAGCTTACTACTGAAGGCGATTGACCGGTTTTCTGGTGTCCTACTTCAGGAAGCCTATTTTTGAAAATCTACCCTGAAACACCTGGTATTTAGAATTTTTCTTCGTTACTACACTACAGCTTCTCTATAAAAAATAAAAATGTTGCCACTCATTTCCAGTTTGTTGTGGCCCGTGCGTTTCAATGACGTCTACAAAACTGTCCATTCCAGGCAGGGTGTCGAACCGGAACCGAACCCGAATTTTCGCCCGGAACCGGAACCGAACCGAACCCATATTTTTTTCGCCATCTTGGAACTGAACCCGAACCGGAACGATTCAAAGGAACCGTTCCGAACCGGTTCGGGACCCGGTTCAGCCCCACTTTTTTGCATCTCGGCATACGTCTTGTTTTCCGACAAAATGATATGATCTATCGCATAGACTTACCCACCCGTAGCTGTCTGCGCTGGGAAGTGCCAAAATGGTACCCAGTATATGCGACAGCAAACTTACAGGAGGTCTGGTGCCTGGGAAGAAGCCTAATTGTCGCTTCTCTAATGTACTGCCGCCAATTCTAAACACTTGTACGTCAGGTTTATGCGAAATCTTGAGTTATTACTCCTCCGTTTTACATATTGGCGTAAATCTTTAATCAAAGTGTTAGGACTGCTCTAACTTAGTAAAGTACTTAAGACATGAAACTTTTTCTTGCGTGGCTTTCTTCTTTCAAACGATGCGTTAGACGTTGGTGTGCATGGAGCACCGCGCGGTATTCACCAACACCTAATAAATAATTTATGCTTGAATTTCTTCTTGATCCTGTTTCGGTTTCACCAACATAACAATGGCTGTGACGTGTAGTAGAAATTAGGTCGCGTGAGGTGTTATAAACGGCAATATAACTGCTGATACGTCGTTCGTTGTAATTATAGGTCTTGAAGTAGGCTGATATATGTGCTACAGTGAGTCAAAACAACGTATCAGCGTTTGTATTAGTTTTCCCGTGCCTCACGTGACCTAATGTTGAACTCACGTCAAAGCCATCATTCGGTTGATGAAACCGACACAGCATGGGAAAAAAAAAAATTATTTTCTAAATTATTTAGCGGCAGTAGGCGAATACCACACGGTGATCCATGTATTCTAATATCTATGGCGTCATTTGAAAGGAGACTTCCAGGTAAAGTATGCGAAGTCCTTTTGGCCTAGCATTTGAAACGGTGACGTAATCACCAATTAAAATTGCGACGGCCTTCAAACTTCTCCGCAGCGCACAACGCTAAGTGGGGGGACGCATGGTGACGTCATCGAACGTATCCGTACATTTTCAACGCGTAAGCGCCTGCTTTGAAGGAAAAAAAAAAACAACAGAACCGAGTCAAAGCCCGCCGAACGTTGTTTGGAAGCGTCCAACGAGGCGCGGCAGGGCGTGGTTGACGGCAGCAGTAATTTCAAATCATACCTTCCATGACATCAAACTGAACTTTCCCGCACTCCTTAGTTGTTTTGAGGAGAAGTGCAAAATTTAATCGTCGATTACGTCACCATTTCAATTATGCAAAAAACTTAGTATCCTTTACCTACAGCCTGTATAGACTTGAATCCTTCAGTATCGCGAAATCTCGAAAGGTGGCGCAGTTGCCCTTTAACTTGCACTGACATCGCGCAGCATACGGTGTCCTTCGCGTTTCGCCTCCATCGAAACGTGGTCGCCGGGGACGAGCTCGAACCAGGGTACATCGAATAAGTAACTGAGCGCCCTAACCACTGAGCAACCGCAGTGGGTAGTGCAAAATTTACTTTTGTAGGCGCTCATTGTCTTAGACAGCAAGTTCTAAATAAAACCCCTCACGATGAGCCTGTAGGGCAATAAAGAAAAAAAATGGCTCAATGGCTGCGGAGCTCGGCTGCTGATTCCAAAAATACAAAAACCAGCGTGCTCTGTCGCGCGTCGAAAATTCCCAGCTGGTCTCCGTTAATCTGAAGCCCTCCACTACACCGTCTGTCATATAGCCCCAATGTCTACTCGACACGTTAAACCTGAGATATTACTACTAGTATTACTAATAGAAGAATGTATAAATTGGTGCAGCTTTTTTTTTTTTAGAATCCGCATATTCTCGTTTGCGCGCGACGGAAATAGGCAACGAAAGGCGGGTTTTTGGCAACGCTGGAGATGTACTAAAAAGGAAAAATTTAAATGCCGATTACACAAAAGGACAATGCGGAAATACATGTGCTCGCTGGCATGCGATAGTGATTACGCCCAAAAAGATGCTACTGCGATGCAATGTAACTACTATGAAGTGATTTCGTTATGCCGATTCGCTGAAATTGTTCTGCTTCTAAGAAAAAATTTCTGCCAGTCGCCAGCGCGCGGCTCCATCCTCTGTTCTCGCACTGCTCGATCTTGAATTCTCTGTCTGGCGACTTATATCTGCTTTTCGCAGTCATATTTCCCGTTCTTAGTCTCTGACGCGACAGGCTTATGATTGTTAGTGTTTTTTTTTTTTCTTAGAACGCTTGGGCGATTGAATACGTTGAGCCTTCACAACAATCTGCCTCGGTTATATCGCGTACAGGTGGGTATTGGGGGGTGGTGAGATGGGTGAAAGTTTTGGAAGGTGCATTTTTAGCAGTGAATGCCCTGATGTGTCGTCCACCGGAGTGTGCATCAAGGATGGAGGCTGCACGCACGCAGCGCGGTTATTTTTGGGAAAGCAGGCTATACTGCTAACGCAGTAAAAAGAACAACTAAAAGAGTATGCATAGTCTTACCTCTGACTCCGAGTGTGATTCGTACTAATGGCGGCGCAACAGAAAACTCTGTTTACATATGCTTTAGGCTATTCGGCTATCTTGTAGGCTTCTTTTTATGGTTGTTGCATGGAATATTTGGAACCTCTCTGACACTCCTCATGCCTTAATCTACAGCGTCAAATTCAGCGATCTCGTCATAAGGCCTCACGTCACCATAACTCCCTGCATCCGCCCGCACGTGAAAATTCCAGACGGTGCACACGCCATGAAAGGGGAACCAGTCAGGAGCTTGAACTTACGCAGCGTATTTCCCCTGCACTGTTGTCTGAGCAGTGACCTCGTGGAACGCGGCGGTTCTGCGTCCTATGAACACGAAGAGTTCGCACGGAATTCAAGAGTTTTTCATCGCAGACATAAATGTTATAATGAAATGTATGATGTCAATGGGTTTTTAAGAGACTGCTTAAGTATGTTCTAAAAGAATACAGCATCATGACAAAAATATCATTTTATTGCTGAACTTGTTTCTCGTTGCTCGCGCAGGTTGAAATGCACTGACTACGGCACAAATGCCCCTTTGGCGCGAAGGTAGTACGTCCAAACATGTAAGGTCCATGTCTGAAGGGTGAAAAAGGTTTTTGTGGCCGATTAAAACTAAGTCGAGCCCACTTATAGCGAACCTGACGGTCCCGCAGGTTCCATTCGTTTTATCTGATGTTCGTAGCAAGTGGATCCTTCTTACAACAGCCAGCCAAAAATAGTAAGACCGCTAAAAGTGGCAATTATTTCTTACAAAGCTGCGTTATGCCTGCCTACTTGTGCAAAGCAGAGCCTGCCGCTGCTCTTTCCAGGCTATCTAGGGCGGTCATTTAATCCTCGTCGAGACCTTGCTGCCAACTATCAAATTTAGGGACGGGGTATAAGTAATCATGGATGAAGTGTGCATGGCAACTGGTGGCAGGTCGGCCACATAAATGAGATTCCTGGCAGTAGAGAGAGCTCGCACTTGGTGTTCAACGTCTCCGTCAGAGCAGGCGCTTCTGCGATTTTGTGGTCCCCAGGAACGTAGTTATCCGAGGAATCATCCGGTCGGCTATGGATCAACGAAGCGTTGCCAGAAATCTGCAATCATCTGGTCACGCGTGTTTTCGAGCTTCTTCTGTCGTTACTGGGCTGATGCAGCGACGAAGTAGTGCAGCGCTTGTGGCACAGAATGCATCCGTTGCCCTGTCAGCTATATGACAATGCCTGCACATTGCAGCGGCGCCAAAGATTGAGACGACTGGGCAGGCTACGCATACCACGTGACTGGGATGGCCCGCAAGGATTTCAAAAATTATCTAATCGCTGTTTTTAGTTGATCCGCGAGATTAGTCACTAGCTTCGCTTTTGACGATGCCCCTGTCTCACGCGCACCGCGCTTCTACAACTCAGGATGTTTTGCCGAGCCGGCGAACGCGTAGGCAATGATTGCCCTCGTTGGCCATCGACGCGGGTTTGGCCGACGGTTGCTTACTGTTTCAATAGAGAATTATAGCATATCGTTACCATGTTTACATTAGCATTTACAGTGTTACCGGACGCCGGACTTTCCGGTTAGCGCTGCGCACAGCAGTGCCGCCTTTTAATTCAATTTCTGGGTTGACATGTTCTTTCCGGGGCGGTGTAATGAAGGTTGAGAGGCGCTATTTCATCTGCGTGCTTAGCGGAAGGACGACCTCTACAACCTCGGGGTAGTTCACCACGCCACCTCGTTCGCTATAACCGAGTGGTGTGGCCAGAGTTGTTCGCTGTGACGAATTTCCGTTGCCCTTATGCATATTTTCACGGTAGCACCACACCCGCTCGAAATAAGTGAGCATTCCTTATATCTGTGGCCATTAAACTGGGCTCCACTGTACATCCGCTGACTTCGCTTTAATACACTAGTATCAAGAAAGTTAAGGTAAGGCTGTATATGTATGGGTAGAGGAAGTAATGACCGATCGCAAAATTTGTCATCTGCCTTGTGGAGAGGCCGTACAGGTAAGTAAAAGCCAAGAGTGAGAAAACAGAATGAATCAGCACTCGCTAGCATGTCCAGAAAAGGCAGGCAAGCACTTACTAACCAAATAAGCATAGCTGCCAGAAAGGGGTTGTTTGTAGCTTTGGAAATAAATGCCTGAAACAAGTTGGTGGACAAATGGTGCACGCCAGATTAACCCCTTTGTATCACTCTATCAAGGGCGCAAAAAATTCTGTGGACGCAAAGGTTGCCTTTGATAGCGCCCAGGAAGAGTCCCAAACATTCTATCACGAACAAATTTCTTACTTTACTAAAGTGAGAAGCCACGATTAGCTGAGTTTTTGAAGATACTGAGCTATAGGGGCTCAGGATATATAACGTGAGTCACAAAGGCGATGCGTATAGGTGATTTAAATAAAATATGTTTGGTAAGTTATTTATGTTAGGGAGAGCCAGTGCTCCCATGAGGCTCTCGTTGGGTGGGGGATGGGCGATGGAGGGACAATAAATAAAATGGGTAAAGTGAGAGCATCTCGCATTAAACAATTTTTTCGTGCTCAAGTAACGCAGTAAACACGACAAAAGGAAGAAAGTAGATGACACGAGCGCTGACTAACAACTGATTATTTTATTCTGGAAAAAGTATATAAAGGCGCAGGGCGCAGGAAACAACCCCCCTCCCCCCCCCCCCAAAAAAAAAAATCAGAACAAAGGTTAAAACTTAAAAACCATACTGCGCATGCACATCGCAGTCGAGTCGTGACGTCTTTTTCAACGCAATTCGAAGAGTATCTTCCATAGTAGACGGCACTCCCCTATCTCCTGGACCTCACACAATGCCAAGAAAGCCTGACTCCTTAACTACCAAACTGGTAGATGGTGTAGCAACACGCTCATCTGCTTCCCCACTTCGAAAGACAAGTCTCCTGTTTAATCACTCTGATCGAATTTTTAGGGAAATGGTGGAGGCCTTTATGATCAGGAAGGATGCAGATGATTCACTTGCCACATAGTGCTAAAAAGACATAAACACACAAAGAGACACAGGACGGGCGCTAGCGCCCGTCCTGTGTCTTTTTTGTGTCCGTGTCTTTTTAGCGCTATGTGGCATGTGAACCGTCACCAACTCGCCAAAGCTTCTACTCTGACTATACTGATACAGATGATCGTGTTGCTTCACCATACATCAATTTCGTAGATAAGGAGCCAGGCTTTCGTGGCAACTGTATAGGGTCAAGGAGATAGGGGAGTGCCGTCTCCTATGGAATATAGTCTTCGAATTTCATTGAAAAAGAGGTCATGACTCGACTACGACGTGCATGCGCAGTATGTTTTTTACTTTTAATTTTTGCTCTTCTGTTTTCTGGATTGTTCACTGTGCCCTGCGCCTTCATATACTTTTCCGACAATGTAATAACCAGTTGTTAGTCGGCGTCTGTGTCGTCTCCAGACTTCCGTTTGTCCTGTTTCCTGCGCTGCTTAAGCAACCGTTACCAACGAGCCCACTTTTATGTTCTCGTAAACAAATCTTTGCATTTTTATTTTGTATAGCGATGTGCAAGAAAAAAGAAAACGCATATTACTGAAACCCATCTGCGTTCTAATTTTTTTTTTGTCCTGAACCCGTTTGAACCCGTTTGAACCGGTTCGAGACGGTCCGAACCGGTTCGAACCGGAACGGAATGGCCCTCTGGAGCCGAACCCGGAACTGAACCCGAAAGGCGTGAACCCGAACCCGAACCGAACCCGAAAAAATACCGGTTCGACACCCTGATTCCAGGCCACCGAATAAATGCTGTTCAGTCTCTCCTGTGCCCTGTGTCTCTCTGTTAACTTCACAATCTTCAAGAGCTGCTTTTTAATTAGATTTTGCTTGTCTTCTACTAGCCATCATCCGACCATATGAAATGCTGTTTTTCAAGTGCTCCGAACACTCGTGGACTGCAATGCAGAGTACAGCTGTCA